>NC_056736.1:657588456-657795956 GCF_019279795.1 Protopterus annectens
AATATCAGCTGGGAGAGCATTCCAGGATTTACCTGCAGAGTTGGCAAAGAGAGCGTCAATGGCTGAGTTATTAGTTTTGATAGTCTGAACTAGCACTCTGTTAGAAGATCGAAGAGATCTAGGATTGTTATAAGGGGTGATAATATTTTAAGGCAGGAGTATTGCCCAGATTGTAAAGGATTTTATAGGCCATAATCAGTTGGTTATACTGGATTAAGCTGGGTAGTTCTAGCCACCCAATCTGGTTTAGATTGATACAGTGATGTGTCCTATAAGGCAGTCCAGTGGCAAATCTGGCAATGTGGTTGTAGCAGATAGAGAGTTTAAAGACAGACTTGTTTAAATTAGAGAGTAAAGGGGATGCATAACAGAAGAATTGAAAGTAGGGGAGAGTGAGCTATGGCAAATCTTTTATCCTGTAAAGTGGCCCTAGTTTTTTATTGATGGTTTTGATGGATTATGTTGCAGGTCGAATTTAAGATTGTTATCTATGATAACACCTAGTAGTTTTGTAGCGGAGTCTGGGGAGATTATTGTGCCTTTATTGGATTTTAAGGTAAAGGTAAATGCAGTAGATCTATGTGTTGGTGAGAAAAAGTAACATTTCTGTTTTTTGGGGATTTAGGACCAGATGACGGCCAGAAAGCCAGTTTTCTATTGTGTTGAAGGTGGTCTGGGTAGCTGACCATAGTTCCGTTGGAAATGTGGCTGAGCAGATCAGGGTGGAGTCATCAGTGTACTGGATACAGCTGACTTTTGGGATAACAGTATAAAGGTCATTAATGAAGATGGAGAAAAGAAGGGGCCCTAGTATAGAACCCTGGGGTATACCAAGAGAGTTGGGTAGGAAGTTAGAAAGTTTGTTTTGCCAAAGGACAGCCTGCTGTCTGCCATTCAGATAAGACTGGAACCACTGAAGTGCTTTAGTATCTAGACAGAATATTTTCAGGGTGTGGATTAGAAGTTGGTGATCGACCATATCAAAAGCCTTGGAGAGAGCCAAGAAGAGGGCAGAGGATATGTCATTATTGTTGTGATGATGGTTTATGGTGTTGGAGAAGACTAGGAGGGCTGAAGTAGTGCTGTGGTGAGGTCGGAAGCTGTGCTGGGAGTCAGCCATAAGGTTATTCTGAATTAAGTGGTGCAGCAGTTGTCTATGAATACATTTTTCCATAATCTTTGCAAATGGAGTTAATATAGCTATTGGCCTATAATTGGATAATTCAGTAGAACTACCTCCTTTCTGAAGTGGGATTACATAGGATATTTTCCAGATGGTGGGGATTTTGGCTTCTGCTATAGTTCGATTGATTAGTATCGAGATGGAGTAAGCAGTGGCATCAGCTGCTTTTTGTAGATACACGGCAGGGAGTTGATCAGCAGAGACTGTAGTTGGTTTTAATTTTTTGACCAAGGTATGGATAAGTGAAGTGGCAACTGGTTGGAATCTGAATGAAAATAGATTACATGGGGTGGTATCCTCAGGGCCAGGGGAGCTGGGAGGTAGTTGGCTAGCTAGGGCTTGAATTGTCTCAGTAAAGAATCAGTTAAAACTGTCTGAGACTTCCTCAGGAGGTTTATCAATGGTGGCTGCAGGGATCAGGGTGGAAGTTTATCCAGGATGTAATAGTTTATTTAAACCTACCCAAAACTTCTGAGGGTTATTTTGATTTATTTGCTGTAGATTACAGTAGTAATTTTTTTGACCTGTAAAATGGATTCTTTAGTCTCATTCCTTGATTGCCTGTATTTAATGTGATCTTGGGGGTCTTTTGTAGTACGCCATAATGCCCATGCTTTGTTTCTAAGGGTGATTTTTAATTTGGACTCTTTGGAAAGCCATGGCGCAGTTTTTGCCTTTGTTTTTATTGAGTGAGCAGGTGCATGAGAATCAAGGGTCTCAAGGAATTTGTTGTTAAAGTAAACAACTGCTTCCTCTAAGGGAGGTGTTTTAGAACAGACTGTTTACATGAGCTTAGCTCTTGTTGGAATTTGGCAGGGTTAAAGTACTTTTTGTTTCTTACCATTCTGAGTAAGGGTTGTTGGGGGTTGATGGCTTTGTGCTTAATTATATAGGTAAGAAGGTGATTACTTAGGTCATCAGGGAGGGTCCCAGAGGTGTACAATTGGGGGTGACTATTGATAAGTATCCAATCAAGTATGCATTATTTTGGTTAGGTTTACCTATCCTGGTAGGGGTGGTTATGATTTGTGTAAACGCATGCAGGTTAACATGGGTGGTTGGGGATTCTGAAGAACAGGTGTTCCAATCTGTGTTAAAATCTTTGAGTAGTAAGGTTTCTTGGGGGTAGTGACATGATAGCCAGTGAAGGGTATCTTCAAGTGAAGTGTAGATATATTATTGCCTGGGGGAATGTACATACAGATAATATTGATACATTTATTTTTATTAAGTTGCAATTTGGTGGCAAGAATGTCTGAGTTATTAATTTGAGGTGGTTGTATAGCTTCAATGGTGACGTTCAACACAGATTTATAGAGAACAGCTACCACCCCCCTTCCTGGAAGCACGATCCAGCCTGAATATGTTATACCCAGGTGGTAACACTTCGTTGTCTGTAGTGCTAGGTTTTAACCAGGTTTTGGATAAACAGAGAATCTCAGGGGAGTGGACAGCCAGGAGTGCTTGCAGTTCATCTGTTACCACTGCGTTTCCATGTACTGGCTAACTGTCTTGCCACCCCTATGATACCTTATTAGGCAGTGTTCCTAATCTTATTACCACCATAACAGCTACACATGTATGCATTCTGAGGGTCATGCTGCTCAACAGTAGATATCTAACTGTCAGGATGCAGTCACTCATAGCAGTCGTTGGAGTGGAGGACACATGTCTGCTGTAATGGAGAGGTGGTTGACAGCAGTAGGCAGCAGACCTGCAGTATCACGCTATGATGCATTCCACAGCTGTCAGCCCCCAAACATGGACCACACCTCCACAGGTGATTATGTCCCCATTTTCATTATGGCTAGGAACACCTCCAGACTAGTATCCCATCAAAATGCATTGGTGATACTTCTTGTACAACTGCTTTGGGGTAATAGTGCAATCAAGACCATAGCCTCCTATGGGTCCACATCTATGTCCCTAGACTGTCAATGCACATTCCTCAACACCCTGCCATCTATAATGGTCCAATGCAACACTGACATAGTATGAGTTTTCAAATATCCCTCCATCACCTGGGGAAAGTGGGCAAGCACCAGTACAGTGACTCAACACTTCTGGGAGTCATCATTTCCAGTGCCCTGGACCAGCTCATAATGACCCCGGCAGAGGAAGCAACAACCTTGACCTGTGTTGAATACTTAAATATGGGACTGTTGCTCATCCACAGATGGCAATCCCTGCATGGTGAGATTCACACAGGCTGTAATCAACATGGAACTCAACATTTCAGTCACACCCCCACATAGGTAACCACCTTGCAAAATCTCTCCAAAGCTGACTTTGCAGCCATGAAAACAGGGGTGGATGTCTTCAATGCACACATGGCAATGGGAAATAGCTGCATGACTGTGGAATCATACACATAGGCAGTGTACAAGCAGGTACATGAATGCATGGTACTAGCCAGAGTCAACCGAACCCAGACACTGTCCTCCAAACACTGGGAGACAATGTGATGGTCCTCTGCCATTACTAAAGTGTACATCAGAAGGAGGACACTGTTACAGAGAAAGGTGGTGTCCCATGACAGCTGAACTCCCTTATTAGCCTGAAACACAACTTTGGATCCCACATGGAATCCCCTACAGGCATCTATAATGGCAAAGATGCAGCAGACACTGACAACAGTCACAACAGCCTTTGACAGTTACATCAACAACCTCCACAGCATTAAACACAAGTGCCGCGAGTTACTGCACAATGCTACTACCTATCCTGAGACAACAGATACTGGACACAGTCTTGGCAACACATTCAGTGCCAGCATTACCCTTCTCTCCCCCTACAAGTGGAGTGCTGAGTGAATGTGTTCTCACATGCTGTATCCCATTTCCATTCTAGGCATCTGTGTGTCACCAGGATGTGGCTCTGCAGCAAGACCATGGGGTATGGCAGTGTGGTAACATATCCACCATGTCATAGGCAGGGTACAGTATGTGCACAGAAATCACCGGCCTCTAACACAGTGATTGCATATGCCTCACAGATTATAGGGCTGAGGGTTGCACATGGGTATCTGTTGTAGAGTGGAGACTGGTACGTGTTGTGGTTTAGACACACCTCTGATTGATAACCACAGCCACAGGGGATATTCATCAACCAAACACACTGAGATTACTATTCACACACACACACACACACACACACACACACACACACACACACACACACACACACACACACACACACACACACACACACACACACACACACACACACACACACACACACGCACACACACGCACACACACACACACACACACACACACATGGCAGTACTGAGATCCATAGATTCATTGCTTCATAGGTTTGTAGTAGGTGAATGGGCCTGAAGACTCTACAAGGCTAGGCCAAGGGAATACCCTGGCATCAGGCCACATGAAAATAGTTCCCAGTGTGGCTCAGGAGTATAGTCACCGGAGTGGTCCCCAGGGGTGGGTACTGGATTCCCCATCCACTCATCCAGATTTCTATTGTGGGTGGCCAGTGATATGCACTGCTTCACATGTATATGATTTATATTCCATGACATGGACAGTGTCTGGCTTATGCATATGTCCCACATGCATGTTCTTTAAAATGTGGAAGTGTGCTTGAGGTCTCTGGGGCATGTTGTGTGGACAGATTGGGATCTTCAGAAGTAGCAATCCTGACCTCATTTGTGGAGACCTGGCTATGTAACTGAGGTAGTGATTGCAAATACATAGACAGTATGATATGGGGATTCATTGGAGTTATTGGCGTCTGTCTATACAGGGTATGTGTATAAGGCATGGTATTCCCTTTGTGGGGTACGTTTGCAGACTTACAGTTATTGCAGGGGTCCAGTGGGGAACATGGCAAAAGAGCCACTGTACACACTGATTAGGCTACTGAGGGGATGGAACAGGGTGCCATGTCCTTTTACTTGCTGGATAACACACGGCCAGGAGATGTAACATATCAAAGTACTTTCTGATGTCAGTGGCACTGTTGTGGTCTACAGGCATGTAGTCCACTGCAATCACACCGTGGGTACTATCTGTGAGGCAATTTGCAGGAGAACTACTGATATAGTGGTTTCTGCCTAGCCAAGTGTGTTTGTGTATGATCCATGGGTGGAGAGTGGTCTCTGAGTATTAGATGGGTTGCCTGAATTGTTCACTAATCCATGCTGTCACATAGTCATTGCACATGGCACTAGACATTTAGGTCTGTGGATTGTCTACACCAGCCTCTACAGTGTTTGACAACTGTTGGCCTTATAATGTGGACATTGGGACATATACTAGGTCCTCAGTATAATAATTTACCAAAATCCACCCCCCCCCAATGGATCCTGTTATTACACAATCATACCAACACAGGACACTGATGACACACACTTGTTACTACTGAGTTTCAAACCCCTACCTAACTATGTATTGCTACTAGAGTGTTACGCATTTATTGCATGCACCACGGAACTTATAGGATGGATGTTGTCCCAAGGTACATCTAAGGTGAGGAACATCACTAGCCCTTGAAAATACTTGCATTGGGTGATGTAGTGGGATTTCACAAAATATTTTACCCTACACACACATTTACATTTGCCAGGAGAGCAGTTCAAACCTCTGTCTAACTATGTTTTCAGACCATTACGTTACACATTTACCACACTCACCACTGACCTTACATGCTTTACGGTCTCCAACAGGTACAGCTAAGGTGAATGATATCTACAGGGCTGCTAAAGTCAGGCAATGAGAAGTGTACTAGGTGTAAATGAGGCCAAAAGCTTTAAGGTACAGACATATATATGTACACACACACAAACACTTGTCAGGAATGATATTCAAACCCCTATCTATGTAATTATTGCTACTGCATTGTTCCACAATTATCACACGTGCTACAGAAATTATAGGTAGAACATTATCCAAAGGTATCTTTGAAGGTAAGTGACATCAGCAGCAGTGCTAGAGGAGGGGTAAGGGAGGTGTAGTAAGTGTGACTTACCACAAAATCAGGCATTTACAAAGACACACACACACTCTCACACAAACATAAACATTTTCACAGTTGCCATGGACCAGGATTCAAACTCCTGCCTTACTAGTTTGCTGCACTAGAGTATTACACAATTATTGCAAGTGCCATGGAGCATATATGGTGGAGAGCTGTCCAAAGGTATCTTTGAAGGTGAGTGACATCAGCAGCAGTGCTAAAGGAGAGGTAAGGAAAGTGGATTAAGTGTGACTGACCACTGAATGAGGTGTCTATAAAGACACACACATTCTCTCACACACAAACACACACATTTTCCTAGTTGTAGGACCAGGATTAGAACTCCTACCCAACTAGTTTGCTACACTATAGTATTACACAGTTATTGCAAGCACCATAGAGCATATATGGTCGAGAGCTGTCCAAAGGTATCTTTGAAGGTGAGTGACATCAGCAGCAGTGCTAAAGGAGGGGTAAGAGAAGTGGAGTAAGTGTAAATGACCACACAATCAGGTGTCTACAAAGACACGCACACTTTCACAGTTGCTAGGATCAGGATTAAAACTCCCACCTAACTAGTTTGCTACACTACAGTATTAAACAGTTATCATAAGCTCCACAGAGCTTATATGTTGGAGAGCTGTCCAAAGGTATCTTTGAAGGTGAGTGACATCAGCAGCAGTGCTAAAGGAGGGGTAAGGGAAGTGGAGTAAGTGTGGATGGCAACAAAATCAGGTGTCTACAAACACACACATTTTCACAGTTGCCAGGACCAGGATTAGAACTCATACCTAACTATTTTGTGCACTACAGTATTACACAGTTATTGCAAGCACCACATAGCTTATATGTTGGAGAGCTATCCAAAGGTATCTTTGAAGGTGAGTGATATCAGCAGCAGTGTTGAAGGAGGGGTAAGGGAAGTTTAGTGTGTGTGAATGGCCTCAACCACATTCATCTAGAAACACACACTCACACTTAACATTTGACAGGAGTGAGATTACAACTGTTACATGGATACTTATTTGGATTGCAGTGTTACACAGTTATCACAGGCACCACTGAGACTATAGGGCTGGGGGCTAACCAAAGGTATTTCTACAGTGAATGACATCAGTACATCATGTGATATAGGCCAATGGGATGTGTGCTGGGTGGGAAAGGCTTCATAATGGGATTCCTTCTGTCACTGTCTGTCTTTCTCTTCCCCCACATCTGTGTGTATGTTTGACATATTATATTATGTTGGCCTTATTCCTACCCAATGTGTGTGTGTGTGAAGTATCAATGGTGTACAATTTGGTGTATGTGCACTGCTGTGAATAGCCAATATCTGTAGTCCTCTGTGTTGTGAGACATGGGCTTCATTTCTCTAAGTGTAAGAGCATGCCCATTTGACCTTCTATATTGAGTGTGTGCCTCCATTCCAGGGAGGGATGGACTTCAGTTCAGGGTTTTGTGTGCTACAGCCACACCTAGCAAACTGTTTCTGCAGGATATCTGTAGATAGGTTGCCAATATGGAGACACAATGAGCATAACAAATGGGTCATACTGTTACTATTGCTGTCTGTGCTGCTTGTGTGACATGTTTGGTTGTAGCATAGATTTTCTGTCATATGTACTGTTGTACACTGTGATGTATCATGTCGTCAACTACTGACAGTTATCATTCTTTGCTCACAGTTATTTACCAGGGAAATACAGGATACCAATATTCTGAGGCATATAGACCACATTCTGGCACACACCTGCCATTGAGGAGGGGTAGCTACAGACAATAGACTGCTGGATCTGTGTAAATGGTCCAGCACCTTGTCAGTATGCTGGCTAGGGATTCCCTCATTGTGCTTTTCTCAAGTGCATGGAATGGCCATATCCTGCTGGGGCCATAACTCTCAGCTGTACAGATACACCCAGGTTATCCAGAGGCAGGACTCGTATATCTGGTCAGTTTACTTTGACATTGTGGTTTACAAGCAGTTTTGTGGCTATTTATTCATGGGTTTGCAGTTAGGGGGTGGTATGGGTGGACATTAGAGCTTCAGACTTCACACACTCCATGACATCCATGCTTCTACACCCCCATCTCTGTTATTCTCTCCTCTTCCTAACATTATATAAGCAATATCTCAGAAGTATCCCTATTGTTGGGCCTTTATCCCAGTAGTATTTATGGCATGGTCCACAGTCCTTGCAGTAGGACATGGGGAGGCATGCTACTGGCATTTGTCAACATGGCCTTGCATTTGTTTTCTGTTTACTGGGGAGATTGTTAGTTGGGACCCCCTGACATTTCGTACATTGTCACTATGGGTGAGGCATGGGCCTTTGCCAGAGGACTGTAGGCCATTTGAGAGTGCTGCAGGGCATATGTTACTGCATTTCTACATGGGATTGTGGGGGGGGGGTGCACACCTCAGACTCTAAACATTTGCAATGCCCGTACTGGTATTTCGGTTACTCTTTTGGCTCCCATTTCATACTGTATTGTGACCTATTATGCAGAAAGGAGGCATATCAGTAGAGTACACATTAGATCTTAATGGCATCGATTTCAGTTTCAGACTTCTTACACTTCAGAACTAGAATGTAACTGCCAGACCTGTTGTATGTCTGTGTAGGTCTGGTGGGGGGGGGTTGTTACCATTGCCATCATTTGGGGGCCCTAGCCCAGCCTTTCTTTATGGTCATCTACACCTGCCCTGCTGGGTGAGGCTGCTGGTGGGTATGGGACCCTCACTGACATCCACGTGTGTGACCTATTGACACCCACAGTTATTTGGGCATGACATGTACTGCGGTGGGGGTTGTCACCTTCTGTAGTGCTGCCCAGTATGTTGACACCTGTATTTGTTGTGAATTTCTGCTGCTATCCCATTCAGCCACCCATTTCCCTTGTATGCTTGCATCCATATCATACATACAAGTTTGAGAACATACTACTCCATTCAGTAATTGATAGAAAGGGTGACTCACCTTGTTGCTGGGCCAGTATTGAGGACAGTGCTGGAGGGCTGACTGTGTCGGATGCACGTAGTATACTCCCTATTCATGGTAAAGCACAGATAGTGTCATGATTGGCATCCCTTTAACTGTATGTGTGAGTCGGAGAGAGCTATCAGTCCCTGGGCCCCTACAGTGTCAATGTGTGTGCTATGCATTGCCTCTTTGCCAAGGCCTGGGCATAATGAGCATGCCTCCTTCTGCCTACAGGGGCAGGCTCAGTGTGTTCTTGTTCTGAGCCCCTCTGTGCCTGTGCTGGCCTTGGCAATGGTGGTGGGGGGGGTGGCTGTGTGGCCCTGCTCCGTGCTGTTCCTGCTACAGCTGTTTCCGCAGGATCATATTGTGTAGCATGGCACATACTATGAACATGTGTGTACATGTAGCTGGAGAGTACTGCAAGGCTCCACCAGATATGTCAAGGCAGTGGAACCATGACTTGAGCATCCCAAACAAATGCTCTACAATGATCTTGGTTTGTGTGTGTGCCTCATTATTGTGTTCTTGTTCAGGTGTGTGTGCATTTCTGATGAGTGTCATCAACCACGGCTCCACTGCATAGCCAGCGTCCCCCACTAGATGGCCATATGGGATGTCCCCACAGGCAAACGCCTGATACAGCTGTGAGCAATGCCAGATGTGGGAGTCATGATAGCTTCCAGGGCTGCCAGCACACACATTCATGATAATGCCCTGGTCATCGCACATGACCTGGCAGTTGATGGAGGGAAGCCCTTGCAGTTTATGTAGACCCTATCCCGCTCACCAGGTGGTGCTTTGATGTGGATGTGCATGCAGTCTATAGCATCAACTGCCTCAGGGTATTCTGCTATACAGTGGAAAAGGTGCATACTTCTGGTCAACACCTCACAGGGGGTGGGGAAATAAATGTGCTCATTGGCATGTGGTGTCATGGCATCCAGGAATTGGTGAAGTACCCTGGATGCTGATGCCTGTGAAACCTCCATGATATCCCCAGTTGTTCTTTGGAAGGTACCTCTGGCTAGTATTCTTAAGCCTAGACATACCTTGGTATCCACTGGGATGGGTTCCCCTCTATTAGTTCTGTGTGTGAGGCGTGGCCAGCACAGCTCAACGATTTGTTGTAGAATGTCCCTGTCCACCCTTTAGTGCTCCACTATCTCCAGCTCATGTAGGCCCTGGTAGGTGACCCTGGGTCTGTACACTCTTCTCCTCCTCACTGTGGGTTGGTTGTCAGCATTCTCCTCCTCACCACTGTCTGTAGCACATATTGATGGAGTAAAGCAGCAGCAGCAGCTTCTAGCATTTTTAGTTAGTTTTGCCAGTTAAAAATCCCCCCGTCTGTGTACACCAGTGGTGTAGAGTTTGTGGGAAAAAACAGTCTGTAGGGTGTTTGCATAGTTTATATTAGTGTGCTGGGCTGCTGCATGTGTAATTGGCTGATTCTAATACATTCCACCTACCAGCTATGCTAGTTCTCCTTGATTGTTTTTTGGGGAAACAGCAGTAGGAAGGCAATCTGAAAGGTGTTTGCATAGTTTATAGTAGTGTGCTGAGCTGGTGCATGTGTAATAGGCTGATTCTGATACATTCCACCTGCCAGCTATGCTAGTTCTCCTTGATTGCCTTCCTACTGCTGTTTCCCCAAAAAACAGTCTGAAAGGTGTTTGCATAGTTTATAGTAGTGTGCTGGGCTGGTGCATGTCTAAGTGGTTGATTCTGATATATTCCACCTGCCAGCTATGTTAGTTCTCCTTGATTGCCTTCCTACTGCTGTTTCTCCTACATCCAGTCTGAAAGGTGTTTGCATAGTTTATAGTAGTGTGCTGGGCTGCTGTATGTGTATTTGGCTGATTCTGATACATTCCACCTGCCAGCTATGCTAGTTCTCCTGGATTGCCTTCCTACTGCTGTTTCCACTTCCCAGTTCCTCCCTATTTAAGCCCCCAAGGTACGCCGCGCATACCTAGTGCTCAAATGTAAACAGTGCTGCCATTTCCTCTTTTTTTTTTTTTTTCTTTTCTGTTTATGTTTATGTTTAAAACCTGGTGTGCGCTGCACACAACCCATTTAGACTATGTACACAGTGCTCAGGCACATCTGACACACCCCCTTCCTTAGCTGTGCTTAGCTAAGGGCAAAATTGGCCACAGAGCACCAATGAGCTTACAGCAAGCATCACACACCCCCTTATGAAGTCATCCAGCTCTTAGACTTTTACTGTTGTATTCCTGTACCTATATGGTTAGGTACAAGCTGTCACTTTGAGGAAATTTGTGATTCAGTATAACTCCCCTCATTTGCGTACCCCAGTGTGTAGGTCTTTAGTTACTGCTCTAATATGGACCCTTTCCCCTTGACAACCAGTGCTCCCTGGTAATGTTTACATTCTGCATGTCATTGACTATAATGGCAAAATGCAGAATTAACTAAAAATTGACATTTGTCATTGTTTTTATTTTTGCCACAATCCTGCTACCCTAAGCTTAAACGACCGAGATCAACCAAAAAAAAAGTTTGACTTTATAAGAAAATAAAACTGTTTTTAATGCCAATGGCCTTATATTTGGCCATTGGCATATGTATTAAACATAATACATGCTTTTCAACGAGCTATCATGCCTCAGTTTTGTCAGATACAGAAATGTATTCGGTTACTAGCCGAATACATTTCTGCATTGACACTGTTCTAGTACGGAGACCTGGCAGCTTGGTGAATCACAAAATCACCTCATTTGCATGGTTTTCATCAGCAAATGAGGTGATTTGCATGCCGAACAGTTTTCCGTGCAGGAACAGTTTAGGGCAGCTCATACACGTGAAAACGGCCCTTTCCTGAATCGCACGGTGGCCATATTCCATGCAGGAGTGGCTAGACTGTTCCTGCATGGAACATACAGCTTCCTGAATCCCAGGGAATGTCTTTGCTTAAATAATAATTCTTCAATTGTCTTTTGATTCTTTTCATAAAGCCTCCATTCTGTCACATAACAGTCTCTATCTTTCCTTTCCAAATCCTTTAAAGCATTCACGCCAATTATTTTATTATTTGTTCCACTTTCTTACATCTGACTGCCATTCTAAAACAACATTGTATTTTTCTTTCAAAGTTAGCCACCACTCAGACCAGTTTTTATAACACAGTCTAGTGGAAATGTGATCTTTCCATAAATGCACACATATTTTTTCCATTTTCCTCTCATACGTTCTCATTTGTTCTTTTCATTCCTTTTCACATTCTGATAAATTCCTTATTTTCTTATATTTCTAGCCATATGACTGAATGATCTGAAAAGCCTGTTACAAGTGCCTCACCCTTTGCTATCTTTAAACCTTGTTATATAACAAAATCATTCTGTATCTTTATATTCATATTAATTACTACATAATGCAACATTTTATGAAATAAATGTTCTCTTTCATTACTTGTAACACAGGCATACAGTGCTATAATTCTATATACCAGATTACACCATCTGAGATCTACGATAGTTAATCTTCCCTTCATTCCCAGTGTTCAGTATTTTCATTGACTTTCTACAAACTACAGCTATGGCTCAACATAGTTCCTTTCCTAGGTTCCATATTATATCTCCTCCTCAAAGTTTCATTGTTTTAATCTCTCTTCTTGTATCAAAAATTGTACATCTTCCAATATTATTGCACCAACATCACACTTACCAGACCAGTTTAGGATGCTTATTCTTCTACTTATATTTTGGATACTATATATGTTTACTGAAACCACTCTACAGTTCTTATTATGTCTGTGCTGTAGCTTACCAAACATTCTGTAAATGAAGTATTTATCTCATTTGCATTATCCATTTCCATTCTTTTTCTCTGTTACACTTATCCCCTTAAACTTCCTTTTATGTCTCTTACTCTTTTGCCAATAGAATTATTTTTCACTATTCTCCACTGTCTATCTTCCTCATCCCTTATTTCAGAACCTTCCTCTACATCGCCTTCTGTATCATTGTTCCCTTTATGCTTATCTTTATTTGTGCCCTGATCTTCTTTTCTTGCTTCCTCTTTTTATCTTTTATTGGGACTGTTTCTTCTCCGTGTAGACTCTTGTGTTCTTCTTCTTCATCCTTTTTCTATAGATTACAATCAATCCATAAATGCCTAGTTTTGTTACATTTATAACATTTCAGTTCACACTTTTTTGCATTATGACCTGATTCCCAAGTTACCTATCAAATGATTTTTTCCACAGGAAAAAAAAAAAACATTTTCAGTTGTCCCCAATATTTTACAACACCTCTGTTACCCTCTACATTTATCATCCTAGGGATATGAGCTTTTTTTCTTTCTCCATTTTCAGTACAATATAACA
This sequence comes from Protopterus annectens, assembly GCF_019279795.1. Classification (NCBI taxonomy): domain Eukaryota; kingdom Metazoa; phylum Chordata; order Ceratodontiformes; family Protopteridae; genus Protopterus; species Protopterus annectens. The sequence goes on from NC_056736.1 coordinate 657,601,943, forward strand.
ATGCTGTTCCCCAGTCCACATTCCTCTCTTATCATAGACTTTATTGATGTCCATAACTTCTTTACAAACTTTCATTAAAAGTCTCTTTTTCAACTTCAGTTTGAAACTGAACATGTATTTTATTTTTTTTCTCTGTGAAATGCTTTAACCACATAACAATTACATGGATTACAGTTCTTTTTCTTCTCATACGTCACAAAAAATTTTCCAGTACTAAAACACTCAGCATGCAAATATACATAGGTTCATAGGTTCATACTAAGCTAACTGCCCTTGCGAGCCATTTTAAGCCTAGCCAATTATCTCTTGTGAGATTCAAACCCTGCACTTTGTGTTTGTAAGGCAAACACCTTAACCATTAGGCCACCCTCCCAACCCAACACACACACATTCATGCCTTTGCAGACATGCAAGTTCACAAAACACCCTCTCAACCCCACATCTTTGCTGAACTTACCTGCACCATGATTCCTTCCATAACAGTGAATGGGTGACTGTTATCTTTTAACAGCATCCACCCCCCCCCCCCCAGAGTAAACATTTATGTTGCCAAGCAATTTCCTGCCTCACTTTGCTGTATAAATTGGAAGACACTGGCATTTCTGGGGGAGAGCATATGACTAATTAGCATTAGATGCTCCCCTGGATTACTACATTAACAAGAAACTCTACCAGTGACATTGCCCTCCGCACTGAAGCCTCCTCTAGCTGAAAACAAACCTGAGTGGTAGAGCTTTGTAAGAATCAGAATGGCTTACAATGAGTGGGAAAATAGTCATGTTAAAGCCTCTACCCACAGTAAGCCTTTCTGAATTCCATCCTAGGTCTTTGACAGGGGTTGAAGGAGATTCTTGAACTAAATGTTGTAGCATATTCTTGCATCTGTAAATATGTATACATTATATATCCTTGTATCTGTAAATATGTTTTCTTCATTTCGTATGTGATCTTATTCACCTGGGCTGTGCCTACAACTAGTCCACTGAGATCAGCGCACTATCCTGGTAAACAAATACAAATAAATAAGCTACCTGTACAAAAGCGCTAGGAATGGTAAATTATCTAATTAGTTCATTACTTTATTTATTGTGTGATCCTTTGGCTGGAAATTATCAAGCTGAATTTGTATACATGAGACAATTTTGATTTTAATGACCTTCTTTCCAGAAACAGAAATTCAGTCATTTTACAGGTATGCCGGTTAATTTTTGTCTGGGCCTTCATTTGAGCATGGTGGAGAATGATTTGCTTTTGCAAAAACACTGACACGGGAATAATTAAGTTATTCTATTTATTTTGTGATGCATTTGGCTGGACAATATCAAAGTAATTCTGCATAACTGAAGTGAAATATTTACCTATTTTGTGTGATTCTTTCTAGGAGTAGAAGTCCAGACACTTGATTTACAGAGAAATACTGGGCGATCCTGTCTTGTGCTCTGACTAAGGAAGGGAGCAATAATGCTACCTGTTTAAAACACTGAGACAGATGAAGCACTTAATTATTTTATACTAATTATTTTGAGTGTGTGTGTAAGTTTGCGCAGATATGCAGGGCAATCTTATCATGAATGTTGGCTGGTGTCACAATGATAATACTGATGTGTGCATGTCTAGGTTGTGCGAACAGTATTCAAATGTTTTAAATAGTACTGTGTTGTATGTATATTGTGAATGTGAATATGCAGATACAAATAAATTGCAGTGTTTCCTGAGTAAGTCTGCTGGAAAACAAGTGATCATTTTCATAGGCAAACCTTTGTAATGTGGACTTTGGTTAGTATATTAATGCAAGGCATGGCATCATACAGGATAGCAGAGGGACATTCCACTGCACAAATATACTCTGTGTGTGTGTGTGTGTGTGTGTGTGTGTGTGTGTGTGTGTGTGTGTGTGTGTGTGTGTGTGTGTGTGTGTGTGTGTGTGTGTTAAAAGTTGTTCCATCTTTCCCTCCTTTTCCCATCATCATCCTTTTGTTGGATAAAAATACCACAAAAGAATTTTCAGTGGGATATACACATTGATTTTTTAATGTTTCTTACACCTATGCCTGCAGACTATCTAGCCTTTCTGATCAAACTTTAGCCCATTCATACTTCCATACTGATACTGGGTATCCCCAGTGCAAGACAGAGAGCCCTGAAAAGGGTCATCATCCAGGCAGCCACAGGGGGACTTATGCCCTCACCAGTAATGAAGGTTTATATTGTAGATCATAACCACTCCTCTGGGCAGGGGTGTGTGACCCACATTATGACAAAGGCCACTCTGCCTTCCTCTGTCAGAGTGCATACTACAGTATACCCATAATGAAAACAACAACACATACAGCCTAGTGGCCAAACACCCTCCCCAAGGTTGATCCTTTTAACACACTCCTTTATTCAATGAATCATGGCATTGAACAGCCTTAATCCATCCCCTCAAACACAGGCATGTCGATGTTACTAATCAAACTCATGTTACTGGGTTGTAGTCACAGCTCTATCCTTCCATGACAACATAGCTGGCCGTATAGGCATATTTTATTTAATATTTGTTAGCCACATCATTGCACTGTACTAAGGACGCTTCTGAGCAAAGACTGTGGCTGTAAGGCATCCATTTAGTATTAACAATTATTAATATCAGTATAGTGAGTCATTTATACAAATAAATACACATAGTTTGTACAAATATAAGGGGGTTCCTATTGTGCAATCGAAAACTGTAAACAGCGGATGCATATTGAGCAAACCCGATTGGCTGAAACGTCGAACTATCACGTGCTTAACATGGAACCTACCGTAGGGAATATTTTCCCTTTACTTCAATGCAGTGTGATCTCGGAGTAGGAATATTTAAGTAGCGGTGGTATGGGGGGTGCAGAGGGGCTTGCCCTCCTGCCTACAGCATTTAGGTAAGTATAGTTTTTTATTTTTATTTTCGAAATTTCAAACATCGCTCATATGGTGTTCAATGTTTGAAACTTTCGAAAATATAATATAGACCCATATAAAGAATATTGAATGGCTGCAATGCATAGAAGTTAAATAATGTTTAGACCAATATTAACAGTTGTTATAAAGTAAACACTACATAGCAGCTTAAGCAACAAACAGTTGTACACTAGAGTTAAAAAGAGGATTAGAGTAAAATAGGAAAAATGTGACAAAGAGGAAGGGAATTTGGTTACACTTGAGAAACATTCAAATAATGGTAGACAGCATTAGTATTGAGAAGAGGAACACTAGTAAGTGTAAGGTGTTCAAACAACAACATAAAAGGCTTAAAATAATGCTGTAGAAATATGAAGTATGGAAGTTGAGGAGATGAAAAGGATAACATGAGGGGAATTAGAACTAGTAACTAAGTGGTTTTGCTATAGGACGGAATAAGTAAGTAGGATAACAACATGTAACTAAAAGAGATTAGATGAAGAGAAAGGATATGAGTGGGATTTATTGAATTAGAAGCATTTATATCTCTGAGAAAATGGTTTCCTGTAATCTGTGCACTTGTGCGAGGTTTTATGCATGCACGTGGGTTCAGTGGTATGTGGAAAAGTTTGCCACATAAATTTTAGGATTCGATAAAATTTAAACAGTATTTCTCAAATAATCAGATCAGTCTCCTTGGGAAGGCTCAGGCCAAAACAGGCTCTTCCTCTGAAACAAGAGGAACAATGGAGAGTACTGAACCCTTTAGTAATTTTCTGTAACCAACAAAATGATATAGCAACAGCCAGTTCAATTTACTGGTTCAGGTGTCTGCTGCTGCTGGCAGGGGAAGATGGATGTGGTTATCCTGTGGAAGAGGAAAAAAACAGCTGGGAATTGCTTGCTATGCTCCCTTGATGGAGGTATGGCTGATGCAAATGCAGCCTGGTTTAGGGTGTTTGGCTCCCCAGTCTGCCATTTAGTGGTAGCCTTCTTTGGAGCAGGTGCAGAGAAACATGCACTTGAATGGTGGAGATGTAGTGGCCCTGTGGTGATGCAGGTCACATGTATTCATAGGAGAGGCTAGGGCCATAAAACATACGCTATCATTGTTGTAATGTCAGTGAGGCCACAAACCACCCTCATGACTGCCTGAATGATGACCCCCTCTGGATGCCTCCCCACCACCCCCATGCTAGGGTACCTGGCACAAGAGAACAAATGGGTTGTAGTTTGATTGAGGGAGACTTTAGGATCACCATACGGGGGAAACATACAAAAAATGATGCAACAGCAATGTAATTTGACTGATGCTGCACCATTTTGACAGATGTTGGTGACTAGTGTAGAGGTTCCAAGCAACACATCTTATTCTGGTGGTCATAACTTGCCTGCATGTTTTGTTATCAGTTTTGTTTGTGAGTGAGCTGGCACCCCATCTAAGCCCCCACTCTACATCTTTAAAAATATGAATACTAGGGGTAAAGGTTAAATGGGAAGCACCCCCTTTCAAACAGAATTGTCACTCTCTCTCTCGCTCATATATAAGCACTCTATCTGTCTGTCTATCTATCTAGCCATAATTTCTATATATCTGTCTATCTATTTAATCTATCTACATGTCTGTCTGTTTGCCTGCATGCCTATCTGTCTAAGTAAAATAATGCTGGTCCTTTAACAATAAGGGAAAAAGCCTGCTACTGAAGACAGCCATCTTTGTCTGCTCATACAGCTGGATTAACTTAAAATGAAAAAAAAAAAAGCCACAGCGACCACACCACCACAATTTTGGATCGGCGCTTATATTTCGATCAGTGTTTCCATTAAACGTTAAGAGTCCAAAGCATGTCTGAAAAATTGCATTTTCTGTGTTATCCTTGCAGGGCTAAATTTATGTGGGATCAGGCTACATGCAAAAAGATGAAAGTCAATGAATATTGGCATTTCATTGTATATCAGAAGTAAAACTGTAATACACTAAGCCAAATCATAATTTCAAGCACATGTATTTGTGCAGCAGAGAACAAGTCTGTCTGTGTCTTTATAGTACAGCATTTGAAGTCATATTCAGAAAGAACTGCAAAGCACTGAAGATGGCCTCCACAGCAGAAGCAACGCACTGCCATGTAGCACACACCTGAAAAGATCAGAAGCAGGTCTGCAAACTAAGTAACAGTAGCAATGCCAAAAACAACCCCTAGAGAACATCCTTACAGCAAAAGAAGCAAACAGGCAAAAGTTCATAGATGTGGATCATAGTAGCAAATGCCAACACAGTTGCTGTAGAAAAGAGATGAGTGTGTAGAGGAAGTTAGTGGCATAGCACCACAAAATGAGATTAAATGTTACTGTCTACACATTTTTCAGCCACATATAGCAGTGCTTTAAATACAAATATAATACAAAAATATTGATCTCTTTGGTTCAAAAAAGGCCACATAATGTTAATATAAAGGACTTGTGGTGCAGCCTCCAGGCAAAAGTAGGGCCATAATCATCATCAAATGTTGTGGATGAAAGAAAAGAAAAAAAGAAGGTGGGTTAGCGAGCAGAGGAACATACAAAGGGAATATTGTGGAGGAATTTCAAACTGGGAAACTCTCAGGATAAGGCCTACACTTTTGCACCATGCAGCTCACTGATGTTCAGAAATAGCTGGGAGTGTGCTTTCGGGCTCCTTCACTGCAACCACATCCTATGTGGTCCTTGGGTGGTACAGCAGTGAGTCTTGAGTCTTTGGGCATTCTCCTACCTGTGTTCCACAGTCCCCAGCGAAGCCTTTATAATAAATATTACACACACGTATAAAACAATTGCCATATAATGTACAGGACCATTTTAATGGTTTCATGTAATAAATTACTAAAGAAAATACATCTCTGGAGAGACAGAAAATGCTGTCAACACAGTATGCGGCTCAGTATGCCAGTCATTCTTTCTTGCTTAAAAAGCCAGAAGATGCATACAACCTCTGGTAACTATCAGCATAAAAGCATTATCAACATTATAAAACAAATATATAGAAACAGCTTTTGAAAATATGTCTTCCACCACAGACATTGCACAAAGTACTGTTCATCTACACTGATGTAGCATTCAAGATAGTAGTTCTCCAACGAAGTCAAAATGTCTGTTGTTATAGTAACCTAATGACCCCTATTATGCAGCGGTGATATAAAAAGTGACAGATGCAGCAGTACACCACAAACCACTGGAGTGGTGAATCAGTGCAGCAACAGGCCCCCACATCAGTAACCTCAAAAGTATTAGTTGAAAGCACATTGATGCCCCCCAGACATGATGTCTGTGATAAGCATACATGTGAGCATCAGGAATTTGCCCAGGTAACTCCTGTGATGGAAAAAGGTATGATGATGATGTGTCTGTCAAAGGCAGAATACATTGCACAGGCAAGGGCACACTGCCATTCCAATGTACCTATGTATGATTGCCACAAGAGTACAATGAATACTGCAGGAAAAATGCTGCATGCAGAAGTAGGTATACCACATTTAAATGTGCTAACCAGGTCATCCACTGAAGTAGAAAAACAGTGCAGGGCTGTTGCAAGTCCAGATGCAAAAGCATACGGAGCTACAGATGTTACAAAAGTGAGGAAAGCATACAGAAACTCACCAGTGCACACATTTATCTCTACCAAAAAAAAAGGTTAGAGCAATAAAGAAACAGAGGATGGTATCAGCAGAAAAATGCATTTTAACTCCCCCCACCCCCAACTATTTACTATTCCTGATGACCCTTCTCATTCTCTGGGACTCTAAATCCAAATAATTTTTCCCAGACTTAATCCAGCATTCAGGGCCATAGAAGAGACTGACGAATCCCAATGCAGTGTTATACTACTGTCAAAGAGATATTTTTTTTTTTTTTTGTGCCCCACCCCATTCATGGCAACAGCCAGTGATGTCAGACACAGAATCCTGCAGACTGCCATTCCTTCCTACAGTTAAGCATTTGTAAGAAAAAAGACATCTTAAGAAAATGTATATTTACTGAAAGCAGAGATTCTGTTGCAACCTGCTTTCATTAGACTCTTAGCTGTTCACGTCTCCACTGGTGAGGTCTTCTAACCAACAGTGCAGTTGTACTCCAATCTACTGGATCCCTGTCCACCATCATAGGTCAGAATCTGGATGTCCTAAGCATCTGTTCAACAACTGGATGGCTCTGTTGTCTAAACAAGTGATCCTCGTACAGCTGTCTCATGCTCATTAACCAGCTCCTGTGGCATAGAGTGATAAAGCCCTGGCCACAGCCCTGGTGAGCTGAGCTCATTTAGTGGCTCAGGTGACTGAAAGAGCTGACCAAAGAGAATAGCAGTGAGCAGCCACTGTTAGCTCACCTATCCTGGGGACGAGGGAGGTGTCTGTGGTATTGCACCCATGAAGTATGAGCAAGTACTGTCATTGTGCATATGATCGTAGTTAACTGAGTTTCCAGCGAGATGCACCCTGCAGCAGGCAGCATGCAGCAGATCTCAGACAGCCATTATGAAAGTGGCTGGAGCTCTACAAAGAGCTGGACAAGTTGTTTTACAGGAGCAGCAAGCTGGCCGACTCCTTGCTACCGGACTCTTGCCATTTTTGCATGGGTGGTTCATCTGGGCTACCTAGGTGGAACAAATTGGCCTTAGGGTTCCTTTCTAACACACAGATACCTGTCTCTTGACCCAAGGATCAAACACGCTGACAGAATGCAGGTAAATGAGTCATCAGGCTGGTCCTGCAAAGGGAAAAATGTCTGTCACTCATACAGCAATAGTGTCCATGAGCAAACCAACTCTCGCCGTGTACTCAAGATGGTTTATGTTATTCTTGTGTCTGTAAAGTGTCAGAAAAAAAACAACATTCTTTGGCACAAACAGCTCTCCAAAGCAGAATAAAATGGTGGAGTTATGAAGTTCACTATAAATGGATGTACTGCCAAGAGAATAGCTGTCCATTTCATGCTAATTTATGTCACACAACCACTGTTAATTCTCCTTTGATTGTCCCTGCACTTATCTGAGGAATGTTGCTGAACTTAGCTATGAGCTGCATAGAGAACTACTCAGATCTGCATCCCTCCCCCAAATGGGGATAATGTGACTCAATAATATTCAATGTAAATGAGACCCATTAATAATGTAAAGCATAAGAACACCTTTAAACAGAGAGTATGCACTAAGGCACCATGTGATTCCATAACGTTCAATGCAAATGAGACCCATTAATAATGTAAAGCATAACAGCACCTATAAACAGAGCATGTGCACTAAGGCACCAAGTGATTACATAATGTTCAATGTAAATGAGACCTATTAACAATGAAAAACATAATGGCACCTATAAACAGAGTGTATGCACTAAGGCACCATGTGATTCCATAATGTTCAATGCAAATGAGACCCATTAATAATGTAAAGCAAAACAGCACCTATAAACAAAGTGCATGCACTAAGGCACCATGTGATTCCATAACGTTCAATGCAAATGAGACCCATTAATAATGTAAAGCAAAACAGGACCTATAAACAGAGTGTGTGCACTAAGGCACCATGTGATTCCATAACGTTCAATGTAAATGAGACTTATTAATAATGTAAAGCATAATGGCACCTATAAACAGAGTGTGCGCATTAAGGCACCATGTAATTCCATAACGTTCAATGTAAATGAGAGCCATTAATAATGTAAAGCATAACGGTGCCTATAAACAGAGTGTGCGCATTAAGGCACCATGTGATTCCATAACGTTCAATGCAAATGAGACATTAATAATGTAAAGCATAATGGCACCTATAAACAGAGTGTGTGCACTAAGGCACCATGTGATTCCATAACATTCAATGTAAATGAGACCCATTAATAATGTAAAGCATAATGGCGCCTATAAACAGAGTGCGCGCATCAAGGCACCATGTGATTCTAGAGGGAAGGGGTTTGCAGTTTGCAACAGCTACTACAGAAGATAGTGAAATAACTAACAATGTGCACAATATATCTTCCTTTGAATTATCCTCTGATCACAATAAAGTTCTTAACAAGGGTCTGAATTTCGTGCCTTCCTCTTTTGTTTCTGAACAAACTTTTGTTAATGAATTAAATGAATTTTGCCGATTGATTAATCTCAAAATATTTTTTGCAGATTGTGACCTCTCTCAAAGTTAATCTGGTTTTCATTTTGGGAAATCGACATTTCAACCACCCATGGATAAACATGCGGCCATATTCAGGGAATGTGTGATCAAAGATCTACATTTCTCGCCTGGTTTTCAGCCTATCAAACATAAATTGACTCTTTCGGAGCATAAAGGGTTACAGGAACTTAGTTCCAATCATGATATTATCATCTTGCCAGCTGACAAAGGGGGTGGTATTGTGGTTATGGATCGGGTTATGTACATTGCCGAAGCCAATAAACAGCTATCTGATGCTAGGTTTTATATGCATATGGTAATAGACCCGACGCCTAATTTCAAATCACTTATTGATTCTTTCCTGGATATGGCCACAGAAGAAGGGGTTATAGATCAACGTCTTTGTAAACAGTTAAAGGTCACCAATCCTATTCCTCAGTATCTGTATTTGTTGCCAAAAATACACAAGTGTCCCACGTGTCCTCCGGGATGACCAATCGTTTCAGGCAGAGGCTCCCTTACGGAACCCCTGTCTGCTTTTCTTACTTATTATCTTAAACCATTATTGTCTAGGGTCAGGTCCAGGCTTCAGGACACAACTGAATTTTTGAATATCCTTCAGGACACTCAGTTGGAACTGGATTGGTGGCTTTGTACACTGGATGTCGCCTCCCTATATACTAGCATTCCACATGAGGCCGGACTTTCAGCTATAGCTTTTTGGTTAGAAGAATCAAAGCTCTATTCAATTGGATTTAACAATTTTCTAATTAAAATGACTGAATATATACTAACCAAAAATGTTTTTTTTGGTCAGATATATTGGCAAACTAGGGGTACAGCTATGGGGGCTTCTTTTGCCCCGATATATGCTGACCTTTTTATGGATTTTTTTGAACAAATATATATATATATATATATATATATATATATATATATATATATATATATATATATATATATATATGATACTGGTAACAATAAGTTTTTGGCAGAACTGGACATCTGGAGGAGATACTTGGATGATTGTTGGATGGTGTGGTGAGGTGATATACTTTTGGCTAATGAGTTTGTTCAATATTTGAACAATAACTCATGGGGTATCAAGTTCACTTTGGAGACCCAATATCATGAGATTATCTTTCTGGATGTTAAGGTAACCAGACAAATTGATCATACCCTGGCTACAAGCGTGCATAAAAAGTTTCCACAGTATAACTCTCTTTCACACGCTTCTAGCAATCATCCCCGCCACATCATCAGCAACATTCCCAAGTCACAATTCATACGCAAGAAACGTATTTGTTCATCTACTAAATCCCATGCGGAATGTGAACAGGATCTTTGTGATAGATTTATTCAAAGGGGATATAACAGCTGTCGACTTCAAAAAAACATTCATGAGGTCAGACATATGCCACGCTCTCAATTATTAACATATAAACATCAACAGGAGGCTTCTACCAATTATCAAGCACAACCTATTAGATTTATAGTAACTTATGGAAACAATACCCCTTCATTTAGAAATATAGTTAATCATCATTGGGGTATTTTGAGAGCACATGAGGTTCTATCTGACATATTACCTGAGACATGTTCCTTTTCATATCGTAGAGGCAGGACGATGAATTCACATTTTACACATTATAAAAAATTTCATCCAACCACATTCACACAAATGACTTTATTTGGGGATCCACTAATTGGTTCCTTTCCCTGTGGTCACTGCAGTGCATGCAGGTATATGGCCAAAATGAAAGAATTCTCAAGTGCTAACACTTCACGGGTCTTCAATATTAGGACCTTTGGCAACTGTAGTTCTGATTGGGTGGTATATTTGGCCACCTGTACATGCACTTCATTTTATGTTGGCCAAACTTCCCGACCACTAAGATTTCGCATTAGTGAGCATCTTAGTGCTATCAGAACCAAAAAACTAACTAATGATTTATATAAGCATACTTTGACTCACCGGACTGCCCAATTCCAATTTACAATCATTGATAAGATTCAGCTGCCGAGGTTGAGTAAGGCTGGCTGGCATGATAAGCTCAATAACATGGAAGCATTATGGATCACAAAATTGGGTGCTTTCTTCAAACCTGGATTGAATGAATATGGATAAGTTTTTTTGCCGATTATGTATTTATACATATATTTGAATTGGTGTATTTTATGGTTTGAACCAAGCTAATTATCCCATTTTGTGACATACTGCTATTAATATAAATATATTTTTTATTTATTTTTTGCCTTTGGTCATTATATTTTGTCTTTAAGCATTATTTATTTAAAAAAAATTTTTGGTTGTATATTTCTTTAAATTTTCCAGTATATAAGGAACATCAGGATGTACTATTTCAACTTTTTTCTTTCTGCACTAAAGAAGGCCATTGTGTTGGCCGAAACCGGTTTGCAGTTCATTTGCATTTTTATTTGTTTTAATATGCCACAATAAAAGAAGGTTTCTGCTTGCCCTAACCTCTGTGCTGGCTCGTTTTGTGTTTTCTGAGATTTTGGTCTGAGCCTTGCACTGGATCTGCCGTGCATGAGCTTTTGGTTTGCACCATGTGATTCTATAACGTTCAATGCAAATGAGACTTATTAATAATGTAAAACATAATGGCACCTATAAACAGAGTGTGTGCACTAAGGCACTATGTGATTCCATAACATTCAATGCAAATGAGACTTATTAATAATGTAAAGCATAATGGCACCTATAAACAGAGTGCGCTCACTAAGGCACCATGTGATTCCATAACGTTCAATGTAAATGAGACCCATTAATAATGTAAAGCAAAACAGCACCTATAAACAGAGTGTGTCCACTAAGGCACCATGTGATTCCATAACATTCAATGCAAATGAGACCCACTAATAATGTAAAGCATAATGGCACCTATAAAGAGAGTGTGTGCACTAAGGCACCATGTGATTCCATAACTTTCAATGTAAATGAGACTTATTAATAATGCAAAGTATAATGACACCTACGAATAGTCATGCGGTCACTGAAGTACCATGTGATTCCCTAACATTCAATGTAAATGTGGTTCATTAATTATGTAAGGCATAACTGAACCTGTACATGGGCAGAGGCTCAGTAAGTTGCCATTCTTGCAAGATTGACATTGCAAAGATTCAAAAAATGGACTTACTAGCACCTAGACTATCTATTTATAAGCTAGGTGGAGCAACCATATAACTCTTTGCTTGTTAGCCATTTGACTTTGTTGTTCATACTTAGACTCTGCATGTATAATGTTAGGTCTGGCCATAATACACCTAGTTTTAGCTAATTTCACAGACGTGCAGCCATCCCCAAACCTGTGGCAATGTATTTTATGAAGTGCACATGTAAAGGTATTTTTGTGCTAGCAAACTGCACTTCATGATATAGTACATATGATACCCTGTGAAAATGTACATACAGAAACATGGCCTCAAACTCAATGCCAAAAATGCATCATCATCCCTTTTGGGAAGAGTGATGTCCCCACAAATTATCACATTGATAATAAGGTCCTAAGCATGCAATCAGTCGTGAGGGACTTGAGCACCCAAGTTGATAGCAAACTGACTTCTGACCACCATATTGCCAACATTGTACAGAAAGCTTTCTACATGGCCCACCTTATTAGTAAGGGTGTCTCATCCAGGGACAAGGTGGTCATAACATCCCTGTATTCTTCCCTTGTAAGACCCATTATTGAGTACAATGCCCCTTTTGGCATGTACCTCACAAAGCACTTGCAGCAGCTGGACAGCCTTCAGAGGTTCCTCACCCGGAGAATCCAGGGCCTCAAACATCTACCCTACACAGATAGGCTAAAGGCCCTGTCCCTCTACTCAGTCTCCTACAGATGCCTCAGAGGTGAGCTCTGTCTGGCATACAAAGCAATCTCAGACCCCACCCTGATGGGACTGCTGCATATCTGGAAGTCAAGCTCCACTCAAGTAACCCACATGTGCGACCTCAACCTGGTCTGTGACATCAATAGGACTTGTTGGCATGATAGATTTGTGCCCCAGAGACTCCCCCTTTTGTGGAATAGACTGCCTGTCCACATAAAGCAGAGTACCTCATTAACCCTTTTTAAGCACAACCTGGATAACTGAATGGGGAACAGAAAATACACCCCTGGGATTCCACCTGTGTCCCTGCTGGGCAGTGACATAGGGTGCTGACTTTTGGAACATGGGCTAAATTCTTGGTTAGGCTTGTAAGGGCCTCAGGGCTAATAGCCTAGTAACTTCCTATGATTCTGTGTTTTCCTTGGCTCAGAGGCATGCATTTAGGGTAAGAAGCATGTAGTGCTGTAGGTGGAGGTGCACTACCATCTGCTTTAAACAGTCTTATGACACAGTATCCATATGTATGTCACAAACCTGATGAAGACGTGTTGCCCACTAGATTATGGCTGTTCCAGGGCTACAGCAGGATAAGTTTACTGTTTCTGAGAATGAGATTATTTTTGAGGCACTAAGACAAGACTGTATTGCCCTTTGGGATTGGGATGGTAAGCATGGTCATTATGATTACTTTTGGGAGGATATTATCCATTGAGTGAACACGACCACACAATAGAAACGTGTTATTGTATCATGTCATGGATATGCCTGACCATGTTTGATGATATCCAAGGAATACTGAGGCTGTCAGGCATATTTGCCTCTGGGGGGGTTGATATACTGGTCAAGATCTTTACTTCATGTTTACAAGGCACAGGGTTTAATTCTGATCTCTGGTTATTGGCTAGGTTTGTAATATTCTGCAGACTGATAGTCTAGTATCAAACTCTGAAGACAGTGGTCCACCACTGCTCCTCCAAATGAGACTTGAGACATCCTTTGTATCATTAGGTGGCCATGTCTCCAACCACTGGATAACAGGTGCCGACTTACTCACCCACCCATGCATATGTAGGCGATCTTCACAAAAATATTCACTTTTGTATGGAGACACACTGGGGCACCTTGCATGTGTATTCAGAAATATGTGCCTAATAACTGTGTAATGTCCTGCAGAATGAGATGCCTCTTCAGAGTCAGAGGCCAGGTATGCTGCGCAGGTTGTATGTCATGCAACACTTGTAATGTATGTATGTATGTATGTATGTAGTATGTAATGACTTTTAACATTATTCTCACCTATCATGCATGTATTGCAAAGCCTTTAGAAGCTGTGTACCACAAATGCAGTATAGTAGCTGAAGTACATATAAATATCCTATTATTCTGATATGTGGGCATGCTAATGTGTAATTTCATCATTACTTACAAGTGCAAACTATTTTCTTTGTAGAAACTATTTTCTTGGCAGCCACAGTATATAGTGCATGCACTGCCAAAATCTGCTATTATTACTGAATGAGGGGATGCCAGCAATGGCATATGCATCCAGGTGGGATTATAAGTCCCGTTTTCAGTGGTGACAGAGCACTATCATCCATGGACACAGCACCAGCCACATATGATGCTGTTTTGCAGACAGACCAGTACCTTCTACTGATACACATTTAACACTGAGACATTCTAGCCTAGTGGGGTTAAACATGATAAACAGGAAGAAATCTGAGGATGGTAGTTATAGCAGCTTGCCATTGATCAGGGAACAGGACCTAACTATAGCACAGAGGCAGCCAGCAGCAGTGTAAAGGTGGAGGAGAAGAACAGCGACAACCAGAGACTACAGGATGTATGAAGAATATATGTTCTACCATATAGTCCAACGAGCCACTACAATAGCATGATGTGGGTGAAACTTGTGTGCAAAGTTTTTTTCTATGAAAATGTACTTTTTTAGATTTCCATATTCATACCATTTGGAAAAAGAGTTTTAAAATTGAGAATGAATCTGGATTAATGTATTACTTCTTATATTTGATAAGAAGTATGAAATTATAAAGGTGAAGTCAGAAACTTCACAGTGAGAATAATATTGAAGTTATTTGATTAATTGTTTAATAGGTTTATTGAATTATTCATTCAGATGTGCTATAAAAGGGGTGTTGTTTGATTTTTTAAAAATGTATTCCAGGAGAAGGCGAAGGCCGAGGTACCAGAATTAAAAAACTTTCAAACATTGTATGCTGTTCGTGTTGTGTTCCAGTATTCTAGTTTTGCATTTTGGAGTTTTGGAGTTGGTTGTTTCTTGTGGTCCTTATGTCGCTGAACGCAACAGCAGTTACCCCATTGGGTGCACATCTGATCCAACCAGTTAATTTCGTTTCTATTTGGAGAGAAAGAGATGAAAAATTGGCTTTGAACGACCCGTGGGTAGGTGCTGCTACTGACTTCTCAAAAAAGTATATAGAACTGGAGAAAGCAATGATCAAAGAAGTCGCAACCTTTTATGACTTAGAATTATTGGAAAAATATATAAGTTCCAATATAACACCAAGAGGTTTAACAGTGGAACGTTTGCCTGCTTTTGAATTTACGGAGGATGAAGTTGATTTATCCTCAGAGTGGAGAGCCATTTCTCTTAGATGTACCTTAAGTTGGCTTGGTGTATTGGTAAAAAGAAATGAAAGAATTCTTGACAAAGTCCGTGCTTCCATTTTACAACTGCAAAAAACACTCATTGAAGAGAGTTCTGTGAGTGTTTTTGATAAGAACATGGTTGATATAAAAGGAAGGGTTTCGAAGGTGGAAGCGGAGGTTGTTTTAAGTAAAAAAAGAAAATTCCTCCATGATACTAGAGATCACGATTCCGGTAAGCTGTTTTCTTGGCAGTACAGCTTTAAGAGAAAATGTGGCGCTAGTCGTGACGTCAGAGGGGGGTCGAGGTCTGGTGTTGGAGATACTTCGGCGTCTTCTATGGAGATGGAGTCCAGTAGTAAGAAGAGCGTTTCCTTCGAGGATCTGAATATGGAGCAGGAAACAGTTTCAGGGTCCAACGGAGCAGTAAATAACTCTGGGCAGAGTCCGGTACAGTCGAAGGGAAGAGGGCGTCATTTTCAAGGCAAGGGAAAGAGAAGATAACAACGTTTTGGACAGAGACAATAATTTTGACAATGGTGGTTTTGGGAATGTTTATTTGCAGCATAACCAAGGGTTTATGGATACATCTTGTTCACAATGGGACAGAGGTAAGCGTTTTAGCATTTTGAATTTGTCTGACTGTGTTATCACCAAGTTTGCGAAGCAGGTTTTACATAAGGGAACAAAATTTGTTCCAGTGCGTTTTCCCTCTTTAGCTGACATTTCTCTTGATGTTAAAGAATTTTGTAGAAAATTACATTTGAGAGAATTTTTTTCTGAACAAAAGGACACTGTTGATGTTGGTGATGGTGATGTTAGTTTAGATAGTTCTTTAATGAACATGACATTGCATGAAAATGATTTAGTAGGTATATTTTCTTATGATGAAACTTGTTCTGATGGCATTGGTTTTGAATTCAACACTGGATATGGTAGGTTAGTTGTTCCCAAAGTTCCGTATAAAAGCAATTTTATTCCACCTAAAAGGAATACAGCCATTTGTGTTTTTGAGAAAACTTTGTTAAAACAATTGGAAGAAGAACATGAAAGGTTTAGCAGGGGTAAGAGAAATTATAATTTAAGTAAGGAAGAATGAAAAGCTTTATCCGACTTAAGGGAATCTAATGAGCAGTATGTATTTACCCAAGCAGACAAAGGAGGTAATTGGGTAGTTTTACCTAGGGAAAAATACAATTTGACTGCTTTGGGTTTATTGCAAGATGTTAACACATACACTGAGTTAGTTTCCAACAATTGCAAGGAATATAATTATTTGCTGTTGGAACTATTAGAGAGAGGAGAAAGGTTGGGCTTCTTTACGTCGGCTGATATAAAAAGATTATACATTAAAAATCCAAGAAATGCTAGATTTGTCATTATCCCGAAGGTTCATAAGGACATCATGAATCCACCAGGTCGTCCCATTGTTTCTGGCAAAGGGGGTTACTTGCAAAATATTGGGATATTTTTGGACTCCATGTTAAAATGTCATTTAGATAGGGTACAGTAACATATAAAGAACACAAAGGAGATTTGTAGAGAGATAAAGAATATTAGTTGGGAACAAGACTTTTACTGGGCCAGTGTTGATGTAAAATCTTTGTACACAAGCATCAATAAGCAATGGGGATTGGAAGCTGTTGGTAAAATGTTGGGGGAAGGGCCCAGGACTAGTTATATTCTTAGTCTTTTGGAATTTTGTTTGACACACAATTGTTTTGAGTTTAAGGGGAGATTTTTTCTGCAAAAGGAAGGCACGGCTATGGGGGCAGCGTTTGCGCCCTCATATGCAATTTTGTTCATGGCCCATTTTGAAAATTGTTTCATTTATCCCAGGGAATTTTTTAAAAACAAGGTAGTAAAATATAAGAGATTCATAGATGATCTCTTGTTTTTGTGCAGAGGTGATCCAAAAGAATTTGAGGGATTTGTTTTAGAGATGAGAAAGAATCCATGGGGTTTGGATTTCACTCATGTGATTGGTGGTAAGAGTATCCAGTACTTGGACATCGAAATATATATAGGTCCTGATAACAGAGTACAATACAAACCCTTTCATAAAGTCACAGCAGCTGAGAATTTTTTGCATGCTTCCAGCATGCATAGTGACCATCTCATAGACTCCTTACCATTTGGGAAATTTAAACGTATTGGAGCTAATACATCTGAACTTGGAAGGATCAATAGGGAGTTTGATAACATTGAGAGAAAACTTAGAGAAAGAAGTTATTCTAGAGAAAAAATTAGAGCGGCTAGAATTAAAGTAGAACAGGAATTGGGTATAAGGGATACCATCAGGAGGGGCCGAGTTTATAGGAATGGGTGTTCAGGTACACAGATGGCTAGATTGGAGGGGGAAGGGCCAGAGAATAGTATATATTTTGTCACCAAATATTCATAATTTTCTTGCATTATGAGAGAGTCAGTGTTGAAATTATGGCCTATCGTTACTGGAGATGACAAGGTGGGAAAATTATTTCCAACTAAAGTAACCTTTTCTTATGGTAGATATTCCAATTTGAAGGAAATATTGAATATCAGAAAAACACATAAAGATAGCATTAGGAAGGGGACCTTTAGATGTGGGAATTGTAAAGTATGTTCCAGAGTCAGAAGTTTAGATGGAACAAAAATCAATAATGTATTATATAGGGCTTTGGAATATTTTGATTGTAATTCTACTGGGGTAGTTTACATTATAGGGTGTGGCTGTGCGAAACAAAAGTGGTACATAGGTCAAACTAGCAGAAAAGTCAAACTTAGAATTCTCGAACATTTGGGTGACATCAGGCACAAAGGATTAGATAGTCCGGTGGCCAAGCACTTTTGTGAGCAACATAAGGGGGTTCCTGAAGGATTTATTTTTTGTGTTATGGGGAAACCTAGGAGTTTTGGTGATTACGCAGTCTTTCATGATAGATTATTGGAAATGGAATCCAGATTCATTCTCAATTTTAAAACTCTTTTTCCAAATGGTATGAATATGGAAATCTAAAAAAGTACATTTTCATAGAAAAAAACTTTGCACACAAGTTTCATGTTTTTTTCATTATATGTATTTAAGTATGAGTATATTTGGAAAAATATTTATGAGATGGAGTGTATTTATTATATTTAATGTTTTGTAACAATATATAAAAATAATTTTTCTTATTTAGGGAAGAAAAAATGCAATTTAAAGTTTGCAAATGTTTAATGTATTACTTCTTATATTTGATAAGAAGTACGAAATTATAAAGGTGAAGTCAGAAACTTCACAGTGAGAATAATATTGAAGTTATTTGGTTAATTGTTTAATAGGTGGTTTATTGAATTATTCATTCAGATGTGCTATAAAAGGGATGTTGTTTGATTTTTTTAAAAATGTATTCCAGGAGAAGGCGAAGGCCGAGATACCAGAATTAAAAAACTTTCAAACATTGTATGCTGTTCGTGTTGTGTTCCAGTATTCTAGTTCTTCCTAGTGTGCCTCATATTCTGGTCACAATGCATGAGACTGGTGAAAGATAACACACTGAGCATAGGAGTGCTTTGGAAGGAATGATGTCTGAGTGCATGTCTGTAATTGCAGATCACACAGAGACATTTGGATCTCAACAGCACCAGATAATAGCAATGATACGTGCAATCTATGATATGACACATGAACATCATATCTACTACAGACATGGAAAAGGTGTACTTAATTGTGACCATGGTGCACCACAGCCAGCATTTTCAAAGCAAGTGAAGGGCAGTAGTGCCACTGCGTCACAATCCATTCAAAGTACACCACTCTGTAGCCCTTAATCTATCTGTGGGGTTTTATTATGTACATTATTAACTCCACAGTCTACCGCAGGTAGCCATGCTGTGGCCAATGATGTTAGTTCTGTTACTTCAATAGAGAAAATGACCACTTTGTGGGTGTGTATGAATCAGGATTGACCATTATTATTACTATTATTATTATTATGTACAGTGTTTCACTAAGGTTAAACCCATGATGTATGCCAACACTTTGTCAGATGACACATTTGTGGTTGTACTTGTGCTTGTCTTGCTGATGTGTGTTTAATGCCACAGTTTATCAGAACATATACATATCAGCATTCCCTGCACTGGTAATATTATGGTAACTATATTGGCAGAACATTAGATTGTTCTAGGTATCATGTTGCGTGATTGCACATATTTTTGCACCAGGCTTTGCTTATCACTTCAACATGGGCATACTATGAGTACCATGAGTACTATGAGCACCATGAGCACTATGAGCACCATGAGTACTATGAGTATCATGAGTACCATGGGTACTATGAGCACCATGAGTACCATGAGCACCATGAGTACTATGAGTACTATGAGCACCATGAGTACTATGAGTACCATGAGTACTATGAGCACCATGAGTACTATGAGTACCATGAGTACTATGAGTACCATGAGTACCAACCGCTTGAGAGCTGGTGTTCTTCCTCCTCTGTGTCCTCAGTGATTTCTAGTTGCTTATCCCATGGCTGTTCAGGCTTATTTTTTAAGGGTGGGAGCCATCAGACTACTATGCCTGATGGATACTGTGTCATGCAGAATTGCACACTTTGACCATCTGACATATTGTCTTGAGTGTATGTTGCATAGCACCCTTGGATGTGAGCAGCCATCTGATCAGGCACTTAAGCAGACCAAACACTTGTTCAAATACATTCCTGCTGAACTCATGTACTGTGTCATATACATCTTCTGCAGGTAAATGAAGATGGTGTACAGCTTTCATTGGCTACTGCTCTAGGAATAACCATTGTTTCCTATAAAACATAAATACATAGAATACATAAAATACATAAGTGAGTCACCTCCGTGCTCCGTATCATTTGCTTTACTTGTACATGTGTGCATATTTCTGGATATAGTACTCATCTACTGTGTGGCTCTTGGGAACATCATTAGTGATAATCCTGTGTTGTAGGACACAGGCTTTCCATAGTCCGCTGTCATGCTTGCTGTTAGGGTATGATACTGTAATGTGTAGGATATGTCCATCTTCTGCACACATGGTTTGGCAGTTGATTGAATGACACCTCTTCCAGTTGATGCAACTCTCTGCATCTTCACTATGGATGACTATACTGAAATGCATGTGGAGTTAATGCCTCCAAGTACGCCAAGAAAGTGTGTGATCTCCTCATCTGGTACATAGTTGCATGGTGCTTGGCTGATGCTAATAGGAATTTCATGCATTTCCGAGGTTCATGGCACATGACAGCCAGGAGCCTGTTCAGGCTATGAGAGGTGACAGTGGTCTGTGATATACAGGCTGTATCAGCTGTATGCCCATTGAAAGTCTCAGGACCATAGATGTGATCTTTGGAATAGTAACAATTTAAGTGTGAATACAAAGAATATATACTAATTCTGAGACTGCAGTATCTTGGTGTACTCCTTCTACACTAAGGTACAGTT
This sequence comes from Protopterus annectens, assembly GCF_019279795.1. Classification (NCBI taxonomy): domain Eukaryota; kingdom Metazoa; phylum Chordata; order Ceratodontiformes; family Protopteridae; genus Protopterus; species Protopterus annectens. The sequence continues at coordinate 657,622,935 of NC_056736.1, forward strand.
GAGATCCTAGTATGAAAAAAAAGCATTATCATCACATTCAAGTATATTTTACTCTTGGAGCAAAATACTACCCTGAAGTTGCAGAAGTTACCAGATATGTGCAATTCTGAAAGAACTGCCAATGAAAAAATGCTGTTGAAGAAATGTGAGCATACTTAGAGGGTTTGCAAACTACTAGTGATTATGTAAAACGCTGGACTATCACAGCACCCATATGATGGAAGTAAAAATCATTGGACAACTTGCATCTAAAACAATGTCTGCAGCTATCTACAACTACCTATGACCAAAGAAGGCCAAAACATGCATGTCAGCAGCTAGTGGGATTTGGCTTTATTGGCCTGAATGTATCCATAAAGACTTAAAAAGAAAGTAAAAAGTCACGGACATTCAGAAGCCATATAGCTGAAACGCTTGGTGTCCTTAAGGGGTAATTTGCATTACAGGAGGTTTAAGGTACCACACAGTGAAAACTCTAACTTGGCTAGGTTTTTCTTGTATTTTTTACTAACTGGTTTGTCTGTGTGACCTTTGTACTGTTTGGTATGTACATAGACGCATGCACTCCCAGAAGGCATAGTCCTCAGCTGTTGATTCTTTCCTCATATTTGTGGTCTAGTTCTCATAAAATTTCTGACTTTCAGGAAAGGTGTTGTGGGCTGTAGTCTCTAAATAATAGCAAATGCGAATGTCAGAGTTCATAACCTTCAGAAAATGCTTGTTAACCTTAAACCTGTTAAACTGGTACTTTTCTAACTATAAGTCTGATATTTAAAATTTGTTCCTGATTTTTCATATTTCTCTCTGCTTCTTGAGTTAAAAGGTTGGGAGGTCACTGAGAGTGTAATGGAATATACTTTATGGTTCTCACAGTAGCAAGTTGAAATGTACTTCTACGTTGTTTAAATGTAGTTGTTCATTCATTTGATTGCAAGCAACCATCTGAGGTATATGCAGTCATACAAGGGGCTGTAACTGGTGTGTGTGTGTGTGTAAATAATTTGCTTCCACATCCCACAGTAGCTATGGTGTAAAGGAAGGAATCAGTTGTAGTAAACAGCATCATCACCATATGAGCCACATTCTTTGAGTATGTATGATCCTTGGTTTCCTTGTTTTCTTGACTGTTAACAGTGTATTTATTATTTGGCAGTAAATAAACTGAACAGAATGATAGTTACAAATTTAAAACTGTAACTGTAAATACAGTTTTAATATAGTTTGTTTTTTGCAGCTGCACAGGTATGAAATGCCCTGTGTTGATCTACAACAGTCTGTCTAGATAGTAGTGCAGTTGAGTAATGCTATGATCTGTTAATGAGCTGTTTCTGTGGTGCAAGGTTTGATTCTCTCAAACTTCTTTTGTCTGCTGTGTGACTGTAAGTCACTTCACCAGAAAGTGCTCCTGGGTTGCCACTAAAAAGGGACAGTGACATCCAGTGGATTGTCCCAAACTGTTAGCAAATGGTGTTACACATTAGTCCTTTGAACTTCTCTGCCATTCACAGGGCTTGTAATTAATGCTTCACTGTATGCTGTTTGATTTTGAATCCCAGCATGTCTCTTGTAGTTTAATGGGCTACCAGATGCATTTTTAATGAATCTGAGTTTCAGGGGCAGTGAAGTTTACTGTCGCTCATGCTAAGCCTTTCTTCAATGTGAGGCTGTTTTATCTGGCAAATGGCAATCAGTGCTTGTGTTAAAAGAATGTAATAAAAGTTTCAAATGCAAATGTCTGTGATCATTGTAAAGGTGAAGAAAATATTATGTGCACTTGCAGTTTTGAACAGTGTTTATGGTAACTGGTGAGAGATAGCCAAGTAATGGGGTATTGGAATGGCTGCAGTGTACCTTGGTCCATTACCCTGCATAGAGCCCCATTTGACTATGATCTGGCTCTGGTGCAGACCACTGCATATGAATTGTTGTCTGAGATACCAGGACTATGTCTTCAGTTGTGCAAATGAATTTAAATTAAAGCTAATGGATCAAAATTTTCCTTGGTCGGGGCCGGGCTTGTTTGTAGTCTGTGGTCTGAATAAAGAGTATGGGCAATCTCTATCGCATTGACCTCACTGAGTAACTGCTGGCTTACAAGGAAGAAATCTAATGTACTTGCTGATCCAGATGAAGAATGTAATTTCTGCACAATGCAGATGAAAATGTCGCCAAGCATCAGACAGAAAAAATGCCTCATCCAATCTTTCCTCCTGTCACTATGTCTGTGAAATCAAGACCTGGTTGCTGGAATTTTGTCCTTCTTAAAATCCAGTGATACATTGAAATTACCTCTGATCACTACTGAAAGATAAGTGTCTTCCATGTATATTACTGAAGTTTGGAATGATAAAAAAGGGGCCAAACTTCCTGATCTGGACTGTAAAAGCTTCCCACAATCAGCTCTCCCTGGCTTGAGCTGTCCCGTACCACTACCCAACACACCTTCTTATCAGTTATGCAATACACTTTCTTCCATCCCAGCCAGGAGATTTCTTAAATAAAGTTACAGAGGTAACTAGGAAGGGCTCATACAATCTTACAATAGTAATTCTAGCTAATGTATTTTTCCTAGAAAATTTAGTTTCTTCTAAGCACACTACCTTAACATGTAAATTCTGGACAGATCTCAGTATGTATGTTGTTTTGACTGTGGAGTGTAAACCTTACATGTTTCTAGGAAGGAATTTGCTTGTATGCAATTGGTAGTCACGTATATTTTCTGTGACAGAAAACACGGTCACTGGTCTTAGCTCACCCAGCCCAGGAATTTGGACTATAACATCTACATTTTTAATTGAATGGTGAGGATGCACTTCTACTCATGTTGCAGTCTCATGCAGACATATGAGGAGGGGGAACAGAGTATCCTGTTTTAATCTTCTATAATGCTATTAGTTGCTATTGCTAAGGAAATAATTGCACGCCATCCCTAATGAAAGAGATCTCATAGTCTGAAAGCCAAGTATGTGGTTAGATCTCTAGTAGAGTTTAAGATGTTAGAGTAGACCATGCTTTACAGATAAGAGTGGCCGTTGCCCTGTATGTCCATGTAGATGGCAACATAGTTCAGATATTTTATATTAAGTCCCCAGCTGCCCCTTTTCTATTGCAAGGCATAGGTTCATAGGTGTTTACTGGGCTAATGACCACAAGGGTCTTTTTAAGCCTAGCCATGCATCCCAAATCTCTTCCAAGTTCTGATACCCTTGTTAAGTGTAAGCATCGGCCTAGGAAATGAACCATTTATAGGTTACCTGTGTCCATTAGAGAAATAGGTGCCAAACCGGGGATGAGTTTCTGGTTTCCCATCCAATTGTCTAAGTTGCACTTGAATTGGGTTAGGGAGGAACTCTGCTTCGCATGGCTGTGGAGCCTGTTCCATAAATGGAGTAGTCTTTGGGATACATACCAATATCTCCAGCAGGTCCTATTTATATGACAGGTAAGGTTTAAGTCTTTAGAACAAGTAATTCTAGTGCTGCTTGTTTTGTGGATATGTAGGAGGTCCAGCAGAGTGGGGTCTGGCAATGCCCTGTATGCCAGACATAGATCTCCACTCAAAAGCCTGTAGGAGACAGAATACAGAATAGTCCGTTGAGGCGTTCTGCATAGGACATTTTAATTATGCCCTACATTCTTTTAGTGAGGAACTTCTGCGGACATTCCAATTGTTGGATATGCCCGATTAGGTACATACCAAAGGGGGCATTGTACAGATAGGTCTGATGAATGCCAAATACAGTGGAACAATAACTTCCTTGGACATAAATGCCATACCTTTGTTTTTAGGTTGCGCAACATAGAATGATTTCCTCACCACTGTAGACACGTGATGGTTAAAGGCTAGATTACTATCTAGGTGTGTCCCTAAATCCCTGACTAATGGGTCATCTCTAAGGAGTGTGTTGTCAATATGATAGTTACCAGGGATGGATGACTTCCCAATTATGCATTTATTGGCATTTAGTTTTAGTCCATAGCTCTGACACCAGTTGTTTGTCTGTGTCATCCCTCCTGGAAAATATTTATGTCAGTGTGAGATTCAATGACAGCTCCTAATTTGCAACCATCTGCAGATTTAGTCAGCCAGAGACCACTGATGTTGGCCTTGACTTCTGAGAAGCAAATGCCAAAAAGCAGCAGTCCAAAGACCGATCCCTGAGGGACTCCACTTGTGACTGGCCTCTTTGTAGAGGTGGACTCCCCAATTCTAATTTCCTGGGTCCTGTCTGTGAGCTAGTCAGCTATCCACCGGGTGACATATGGGTTTCTACCTATCCTCTTGAGTTTGTCAACAATGCTTAAGTGGGGTATTGTGTCAAATGCTTTGGCCAGGTCAAGGCAGGCAGTGTGAATGATTTTGTCCTCATCTGTTGCTTTGGTGACCTTCTCAAAGAAGTCCACCAGGTTTTGTAGGCATGATCTGCCCTTGATGAAACCAAACTGGGTTAGGTCCAGTGCCTGGAGGTTTACTATACATCTACTGATCATCTCCATGATAATTCTTTTCATGACTTTACATACAAGACTAGTGAGACTTATGGATCTGTAGTTTCCAGGGTATGTAGATGGCCCACTTTTGTGCAGAAGGATGACTGTTGCCTTTCTCCATTCATGAGGCATGAAGCCTGTTTGGAGGCTACAGTTGAATAGTAATTTCAGAGGCCCTGATAGTTCATGTTTCATGCTATTTAGAGGGCATCCCGGGATGTTTTCCGAGCCCACTGATGCAGTGTTCTTGGTCTTAGAGAGAGCATTAAGGACCTGTTCCCTAGTGATAGTAGGGGGGAGTTATATTTGATGATATTTCCTGAGGGAAGGTTGAGGGGGAGAGAGGGGTAAAGTGGGAGTTGAATTTATCAGCCAGAAGGTTTGCTATATCTTCTGGCTAAGCATAGGTGGCTCCATTTACAATGAGCTCTGCACAAAGTTGTGTATTTGTAAAAGGAAAAACTTCAAAGATCAATGCATGTTAGGTTCAAGCAAGGCACCCTTTATTACTTGCAGCAAGGAGACAAAGCATGTAGGTACAAGATTTGTCTAACTTTCTGGTGATCAGTATGTTATTCTTATACAGTTCTCTTCATGTCACACAGAAAATGTTACTAATCTACTGCTGACATAGTTGGACACAGCTTTCTGTATGTTACACAGAAAATGTTACCAGACTTATTGCTGACATGGTCAGATTATTGCTGTCTTGCAAAAACATTTGAGAAAAACAACCTGGCCTTGGGCTTATTTTAGCCCACCTTGACTCTTCAATTCTTCATTTGTACAGTTCTAATACAAGCGTTACATTTTGTCTAGATTCAAGGTACATTTCTAGCTTTGGTAGAAGTAGTGCTGACTATGGTTTAAGCTTTCAAAATCTATTGTTTTCTTTATCAAGGCTTCTAGCAGCTGCACATTTTCTCATGGCATAAGCAGAAATAAAATGTCTCTTATTAGCTGCACATATTTTCATTGCATAAGCAGAATAAAGTGTCTTTCATTAAGTTTCTAGTGGCTGTGCAGATTCATACAACATGAACAGAATAAAACCCTTTTAAGCCTTTAATGTACTAAGCATGCATATTGCTATTATGCATTTTTCTAACATTTCCCCCCTTTTAATACTTTATTCTACTTTCAAAAATAAGCATACACAGTTTTTTTCTTCCCTTAACCTATTCCTACTCAGGATTTGCAGTTAAGAGAGTCATTTAGTTTAAGCCCATGAAAGCATTTTCAGTTTTTCAGTAATTTTTCGAGTTCAGCATCTTGGTATAGGGTTTCTGAAACTGAAATGTCTACAAAATTTTTAATTAGTCCTTTTATGCAGGGGATGCAGCAGCACACACACACCATCAGTAGGGCTATCCCTACACAGATGGCAATCAGAATGTTCATCAGGATGCTGCCCCAACCCCCAAACAATTTCTGAAAAAAGTCCGTCAATGGATTTGGTCCCGGTTTGGTCATGGCCGACACCTGCTGAATTACCTCAAGATGGTTGTCTATCTCGTGTTTGTGGTCAGGAATATATGAACAGCAGTCCTCCTGGATTAAAGTGCACGTACCTCCTCTCGCCGCTAGGGTGATGTCAAGAGCCATGCGATTTTGAAGTACCACTGTTCTCATGGCAGTCAGTTCATCGGTTACCAATTCCAGGGCAGAAAAGTTTGCATTACTCATTATTTCGAGAAGCTTAGACAATTTTCTCAGTTCCCAGATTGATTTTGTTGCTCCATATGCTGGTAGTACGCCTGCCCACGATATAACAGTATCACTCAGATCCATGTGCGATAGTCCATTGTTATTCCCTGGGCCTAAGTTATGATGGTTTTTCCAGGGTGCATTGATTTGTCCCACGGGATTGACAGGCTTCTTGATTTCTCGGACATTCCGAATTTTCCCCGGAGGTAAAACTGCCGTGTGTCGTATGGCCGGAACCAGGTACCCCAAAAAACAACTGCCGGACCAATTTTCGGGTAGCCATTTATATGCTTTTCTTCCGCATATAAAGTAACAATCTTCCACTTTGGTAGTAACTATACTATACCCTTGCTCTGCGTGAAACATTTTTCTGTCGATTATGGATAGTTGTTTGTAGAGGTCAGCATTATGTTTTACTTATTCAATTGTCCTATGCATCAGTTCAACAAATGAATCATAGCTCATGTTGCAATAGGATATGATGTTATCGGATTTAATGTAGCATCTATAGGGAACAGTTACATTGCAATAGCTCCGACCCACCTTGACTGTATCATTCTTATAAAAACACACAGTTCCCTTCTGTCGAATAGACAAGTGCAATGCTACTTTATCTTTTGATGTGACATTTGATGCATCATGAATTAAGTTTTCCCAGGTCTTGTTAGCCCCTAGGGGAACTGCAGTTAACAGTAGCCCCCCATATGCTGTTGGTAGAGCTGTGCAAATCCAGCAATTCAAAACATTGAAGGTTTCAGCATACACATATTTGATTGTCTGGTAAGTATTAAAGTTCGGGTGCCACTCTGCACGCTTATTTAGTTCTACTTGCATGGCTGAGAAAATAAATGGCCACAATAAAAAGATTATTGTCACCAGTACAGTCAACAGGATGGTCATGTAATACTTTTGTGGAAACGGTTGTTCTGCATTTCCGTTTTCTCCAGTTCTTCCAAGTAGGTGTATTTGGATCTTACTGGATTTCGTCATCTCACGTTGGACACGTGATCTTACTCTCTGCCTAATAGGACCTTCAGCACTGATGGTTTCTTCACTGGGTTTGAGACGGATCAGTGCCTATTGATCTGACCCCCCTTTGTAGCCAGATTTTGTGCTTAGGGTCCCGATGGAGAGGTAAGATCTTTGTCCAATTCAAAGTTCTTTACCAGCTTGCAGTGCATCAGGTGTATCTACGAAGCTCGTTCTGCTATCTTGACTGCAGTAGGTGTCAAAAGAAGCACCTGGTAGGGACCTTCCCACCTTGGCGATGCCCACTTCTTTCGCTTCACGATTTTAATCCATACCCAGTCTCCTGGCGTCACTGCCACTTCCGATGTTTCGGTTTGTTTTTTATCTGAAACAGAGTTTGACTGCAACAGATGTTTAGAACTCAACAACTTTTTCATATATTCAGCTAGTGTGAAATCAGCTTCCTGGTCTGACGACATGAGAAGTTTCCACTGGGGTGTATAATAAGCTCTTCCAAATAGTTTTTCAAAAGGAGTCAATCCTTTTGCTGTAGGGACAGTTCTCATGTTCAACAGTGCCAGGGGTAAACAGTACAACCAAGTTTTTCCTGTCTCAGCTATTAATTTTCTCAATTTGCTTTTTAGTATACCATTATGCCTTTCAACCAGCCCTGCAGATTGCGGATGGTATGCACAATGATTTTTTAAAGAAATACCAAAATGCTTACTCAACTGCTGTATGGTTTGATTTACAAAGTGTGTACCATTGTCACTGTAGATTCCTTCCAGAATGCCAAACCTAGGAATCATTTCCTTGACAAGTACTTTTGCCACTGTAGCTGCATCTGGATTTTTGTTTGGAAAGGCTTCCACCCACCTGGAAAACATATCTATAATGACAAGACAATACTTCTTATTTTCACATTTGTTCAATTCTATAAAATCCATACAGGTAGTGTGAAATGGATATGGTGTTGTGGGGAAACTCCCTTGTTTGGGCTTTATTGTCCCCTGTGCATGATGTTTGTTACAAATCTGACACATCAAACAAAATTTTTTAGAGTAGTTTGTAAATCCGTACATTGTGAACACCTGGTTCACCAGCTGTACCATCCCCCCTGTTGAGACATGGCACTGCCCATGGCTCAACAATGCTGCATAGTGAAACAAATTAGAGGGTAGTATCGGTTTTCCTTCTTTAGAGATGTACAGCCCCTTTTCGAGGATTGCTCCTCATTTTATCCATCACTGTTTTTCAGCTTGCGTAGTGAGTGTCTGCATTGTTTTTAACAGATCTAGATCTAAAGTTTTAGAAGGTTGTAATTCCTCATTTAAAAGAAATACTTCTGTGGCTGCTTGTTTTGCAGCTGTATCAGCTCTTGCATTACCTTTTGAAATCCTATCCTGTTGCTTGGTGTGAGCAGTACATTTGCAAATGGCCACTTTCTGAGGTAACTGGATAGATTCTAAAAGATCTAAAATAAACTGTGCATGATTTATAGGTTTGCCAGTAGATGTTATCATTCCCCGGTTTTTCCACTGTTGTGCAAACACATGTACAGTGGAAAAAGCGTACTGGCTATCAGTAAAAAGGTTTACACATTTACCCTTTGCTAAGGTACATGCCCGTGTCAGGGCAATGAATTCTGCTGCCTGTGCAGATAAATTGTGTGGTAAAGATTTTGCTAGAGACTACTGAATATATCCTACTAGGTTTTTTCCTGCAGGACCCCTTTTGCATGAGCCATCCACGTAATATGTCACCTCAGCATCATCCAAGGGGACGTCCGTGAGATCTTTTCTCGGTAGGGTCTTTTGCTCAATTACCTGCAGGCAGTGGTGCGGTGTGCCGTCTACAGGGGTTGGGAGCAGAGTAGAAGGGTTCAAAGTCGTACATCATTCAATTGTCATATGAGGTTGGCTCAACAATATAGTCATGCAAGAAAGATGCCTAGCAGGGGAGAGATATGCCATCTTTTCTTGTAGCAAAATGATTGCGACTGTATGGGGTACTCTCACAGTGAGAGGGTGGAACAAGACTACTGAGGCTGAAGCCTGTACTGCCATTGCAGCTGCAACTACTGGTGTACACAGTGGGGTAAGGACCGTGCCACTGGGTCCATCTGTGATGGATAGTAAGCAATGGGGCATTGCTTATCCCCATGCTATTGTGTTAATACTGATGCCATGTAACCCTGCTTAAAATCTACAGTCTGGAAAAAACGTTTATGATAGTTTGTCAATCCCAGAACTAGTGAGGACGCTATTAACTGCTTTAGTTTACAAAAGGCATATTCTGCCTCTGGTGTCCATTGTAACAAATCCTGCGCTGCCATAGGCGTCTTATATATAAGGTCAGTTTAAGGTGCAGATTCCAAGGCATAGTTTGGAATCCAGATTCGTCAAAAATTAGTTGTACCTAGGAAGGACATAATTTCCTTCTTGGTAGTGGGTTTTGGTGCTTGCAAAATTGCTACTTTTCTGTCCTCATCTAACGTTCTACCTTCCTTGGATATTACATATCCTAGGTATTTGACCTGTTTTTTTTCCAGAGGTGCAGTTTGTCTTTGTTTACCTTATGTCCCTCAGTGGCTAAAAATCGTAGAAGTGCTATGGTATCTTCCCTACAATCCTGCTGTCCTGCTGGGTGGGGGCCGCCAGCAGAATGTCATCAACATAAAGTAAAACCTGACTGCCTTTTGGTGGGTTGAATCCCGCCAAGTTGCTTGCCATTTCTTGTGAGAATATTGTTGGACTTTCACAATATCCCTGTGGTAGGCATGTATATGTATATCTTTTTTCCCTGAAATGTAAATGCAAACCAATACTGGCTATCAGGGTGCATCGGTATCGAAAAGAATGCGTTGCTAATGTCTACCACAGAAAAATACTTTTGCTGAGGTTTTAAGTCATTTAACAGGGTGTGTGGATCTGGCACTATGGGTGCCCTTGGTATTACCACATCATTTACGGCTTGTAACTCCTGGACCATACGCCATTCTCCATTGGCCTTTTTAACTGGAAATAAGGGTGTGTTACATGGTGAATCGGGAGAATCTACTAGTGTCCCTCCTTTAAGTAATGCTGCTATAATAGGCTTTATCCCTGCCTTTGCATCCTTTCTTAAGGGATACTGTCTTTTTTGTGGTCTGAATGCTGACTTTGGTGTGATAGTAACTGACCCCGCTGTACGAATGAGTCCTACATCTGATTTTCCTGTTGACCAGAGAGTCTCTGGTATATCTCGCAAGGCGTTTTTTTCCTCCTTTAATAGGAGTGTCCATCAGCTTTCTTCGCTAGATTGCAAGTGCACAGCTGGGTTGGTCTGAGTTATCCAATTCAATTTTTGTACTTGTATTCCCTGTCCTGACAGTTCCAGTTCTGTTTGTTTCTCCCATCTCGTGGCTTTCTCTCCTAGGTCTGCCCAGTTTATATTTTTGTTTTTGGTTAAGCTAACATGTGGTAATTGATTAGATTTATAAAGTGCAAAAAACTCCTGGGGCAGTGAACAGCTGGCTACACTGTTCCCTTCTGTGTCCAGTACAAGTTACGCAGTATCAATCTATTTGTATGATTCTTAAATAATTCTTTCTCATATTCCTTATCAGGTCCTGGTGTGTTACAAAAATACAGGGTACAGTGTAACAGGTGTTGCTTATCAATGTCAAGGGAGGGAAACTTATTGATGGCTAGGTTCATTAGTTCCTCGGTCACAGTCCCTGGACCAGTCGTAACCAAGTCCTGGCTGTACCAGTAAAACATTTCACCCTCCAACTGCACCACAAAGGTATTATTTTGTCGCTGTGCTTCCATACCCTGCATGGTTGGGACTACTGCTATACCAAATATCTGCATGAGGTCTCTGCCCAAGAGATTTACTGGGCATTTTGCAGAAACTACAATTTTGCTTTTCTGTGTTAATCCTGAAACTGGATCAGTTATTGTGATGTTACGGGAGAGAGGCTCCCGATACATCTGTCCATTAGCTGCTTTGACCCGTATGTAATTAGGTGACTCTGTGTTTTCTGGTAGTTTGGAGGGGTGTATCAGGGTCCGTGATGCCCCTGAATCATACAAAAATTTGACCTCCCTCCCTTCTACCAAGAGTGTAACTTCTAGTTTCGTGTCTGCTAAATAGAGCACCAGGCTCAATAAAGCTAGGTCTAATATTTTGTTTTCTTCATAGTCGCAACTTCCTGCACTTCCTCTACTCCCTCTTCCACATTCTCATTTATCCTTTCTTTACTAGCCCCTTCTAGTGATTTTTGACTATCATATAGTCAGTCCTCACCCTCCTTGTCTTCCATTGTTGCCTTCTTATTTTTCCTGCAATCCCTTGCCAAATGTCCCTTTTTACCACATTTAAAACATTCTCCCCCTTTTCTTACGCCCTTCAGTCCTCTGATCGCTGATCAGACTGCTTGTTTCCCTGTGCGTTTTTCTTGCCCTTTTTTCCCAGACTGTACTACATAAACTTCTGCTCCGTCTTCTACAGAAAATACTTGAGCCTTATTTTTCTTTTTGCTATCAAAATGCCTAGTATATTCAAGTAATGATTGTAACCTGCTTGTACGATGGTCTACCATGTGTTTCATAATAAACTGCTTATAGGCATGCTACTGCCTTTTAAAAATGCATTCTTTAACTGCTGTTCATATAGGGAACCTTGCGTTTGATCTTCAGGAACCTGCATTCCACAGTGGTTATTAAAACATTCTAACAATCTGGCATAGTACCAGTCAATTGTTTCACCTTCTTGTAGGATGCATTGATTAATGCAAGTCCAGTCTGCCTTAGGTTTCCATTTTTCAGAGATGTGGTCTGTAAGACCTTTTACTCTAGTGTCTAATTCTGCGCTGCTATGTGGGAGGGGTCTTTGTGCAGCGTCACGAGGATTCCAGTTGCCACAAATCATGTACCAATCTGGCCCTATAATTTGTCTAACTACCTTTTCTACTTCTTCTCCATTTAAGTTATAACTTAACCTTATTCCTTGTAAGTCTTCTGAGAATTTTCTAAAATTAATCTTCGGATGGGGAATTCCCTCAGTGGCTTTCCGGATATCTTCCGGAGTCCAAGGTCTATATACTAAGATAGTTGGGTCCTGATTGTCTTGACCTGCCTGAGGATTAGGTACTTCTATAAACGGGCATATTTCTTCCTCTTCTCCTATAGATCGTGAATTCTTAACTATTTGCCATAACTCGATACCTTCTTCTGAATTACTTGCCTTTGTTCGGGACCAGGTCCCAATGGGATCTCTGATTTTAGTCAGTTTTTGTTTTATAATATCTCTATCTTCAGTGACCACAGGATATAGTGGGGGTGGACTAACCTGTTCACTCACTTCATATTCTGGTAAGTGAGGCGGAGGTGCTGATGCTATTACTAAGTTATTATCCTCCTTATCTAAAAACATTGCCTTTGAATCTTTGTTCTTTTGGTCCCTACGGTTTACTTCCTCCAGCCACCTGTGTGCTTGAGGAATTCCTAACCGCCGTTGCTTTTTTACCTGACCCTTGGAATCATTTTTGAGTTGTTTGATAAGTTTGATAAGCGAGGATTTTTCTAATTTTCTGTCAAATTCATATTTATTACCCCATTTTGAAAAATATCTAATATCGGCGTGCTGCGACTGCATATATTTTGCGTCTTCGGTTAACGGTGGGTTCTGGGGTGTTTTTGTGCAATTATTACCCATTTTATTTTACCTTTGATTGTTACGTAACTTCTCTTAATTTTAATGTGTTCCACAGATTTTGTTATAGTCTCTTCAGAATGACTGCCTACTTATTCTGTTTCTCCTGATCTATGACAAGACAGTACTGTTTTTTTTTTTTTTTTATCCCTGACTGTAAGAAAAATACAATCTGACAAAAACAATACCCATCTAGTCCCTGATCTAAAACACAAAAAAGTAGATTCACCTTACCTGAGCCCATGTGATTGATCACCGATTTGCGGAGACCCGTCCTTCAGTCACAGATCAGAAAGTAGCTGGCCTCTTTTGATGACAATTCAGTCGGAGGACTTTCCATATAAGAAGAACCGATTTGGTTTCTTCCCCGTATGGTTTCAGCCACCTGGCCGTCTGATCCGAAATGAAGAGAGGATTCCAGTCTGAAGGACCAATCTGTAAAAGGAAAAACTTCAAAGATCAATGCACGTTAGGTTCAAGCAAGGCACCCTTTATTACTTGCAGCAAGGAGACAAAGCATGTAGGTACAAGATTTGTCTAACTTTCTGGTGATCAGTATGTTATTCTTATACAGTTCTCTTCATGTCACACAGAAAATGTTACTAATCTACTGCTGACGTAGTTGGACACAGCTTTCTGTATGTTACACAGAAAATGTTACCAGACTTATTGCTGACATGGTCAGATTATTGCTGTCTTGCAAAAACATTTGAGAAAAACAACCTGTCCTTGGGCTTATTTTAGCCCACTTGACTCTTCAATTCTTCAGTTGTACAGTTCTAATACATGCGTTACATTTTGTCTAGATTCAAGGTACATTTCTAGCTTTGGTACAAGTAATGCTGACTATGGTTTAGGCTTTCAAACATTTATTGTTTTCTTTATCAAGGCTTCTAGCAGCTGCACATTTTCTCATGGCATAAGCAGAAATAAAATGTCTCTTATTAAGTTTCCGGTAGCTGCACATATTTTCATTGCATAAGCAGAATAAAGTGTCTTTCATTAAGTTTCTAGTGGCTGTGCAGATTCATACAACATGAACAGAATAAATGTATTAACCCTTTTAAGCCTTTAATGTACTAAGCATGCATATTGCTATTATGCGTTTTTCTAACAGTATTGAATTTGAGGTTGCGGACATAGCTAAAGAATGCTTTGTGGCTGTCCTTGGCCTGGAGGTCAAACTTACTTCAAATATGACTTTGGTAGACTTCATCATCTGAGTTGTTTGTTAAATTTGATGAGAGTGTTTTTATCCTGCTGGGTGCTGCACATCCTAATTTTTGCCATGATATTCTTTCTCCTGTTATACAGCCTATTGATTTTGTGATTCCACCAGGGTGGTTTGTTTTTTGAGTTAGTTCTGTACTTCTTCCTGGTGGGATCAGCTGTCTCATTGCAGCTATTAACATGCTTGTACAGGGTTTCTGTGAACAGTTCTGCATAGACAGCAGTGTTCTCACAGTTTATGGGGCTTGACATTTTGCCAGGTTCTCACTTAATAGCAGGAGGTTAGCCTTAGAATAGTTCCTGAATATTCCAAGTTTAGCTGGGAGTCCAGATTTTATTTTTACTTCAAAGGAGACCATTTTGTGGTCTGACCTTACCAGGGAAGGCATTACAGTAGGGAGTGTGAAGCACTCTCCCATATTAGTGAGGACCAGATCCAGTATGGGTGCACCCCTGGTTGGTGTATTGACTATCTGGTCCAGGGAGTTTGTGTTTACAAAATCAAGGAATCTCTGTGCATGTACATTTGGTGTTGTATAGAATTCCTAGTTAAGAGTGGGGTAATTAAAGTCTCCCATGAATATGGTATTGGGTTGGATGGTTAGTGTTTCTAACTAATGTCTTTCAGCTTTTCCTGGTTAGGGGTCGCCACAGCGGAACTCCGGTCTGCTAATGATTGGCAGTGGATTTTTATGGTGCCGAGGTGCCAGCCCAATGCCCATCCTTCAAAGAAGGCATGCCCATTCATGCACACACCTACCTACATGTCTTTTAAATGTCAGTTTAAATACATGGAATGTGTTTCCTGGGTCACAGAGGGGGGCCTATAGCTTGCAAGGAAGTGGCATTGGATTTTACCTGTGGTGATTTGAACATGGAGTAGGTCAAGTACATTGTCCTGTTTGACCAGCCTTGAAGTATATTTATTTCTGATGTAAACAGACACACCTCCACCTTTAGTCCCTGGCTATGAAGTAGCTGGCCTAAATGTATGGAAGGCATTATAACCTTGTACTGTTGGTGTGCTTTCCACAGCTTTAAACCACATCTCAGTGATCCCACAGATGTCAGCATTCTCTTGAGTAAAAAGAGCTTCAAGGGTGTAGAGTTTTTTAGATTCCTAACATTGAGCAGCAATACCTTTAGATTTTCTTGGTTTTGATTTGCTATATCGGAAGTACTTTCAGTTTGGCATTGCCTAAAAAAGGCACGTTGGGGGCAGACAATATTTTAGCTAATATTAGAAAGCCTAGAGTAGAGAGTTGCAGACCATCCCTGTCAAAGCAGCGGGGTCTGTTGACCATCTCTTCCATGCTGACAAATATTGCACCCCCTTAGAATGACACCAGAAACTAAGCCAATTATTAAAGTCAATCATCCTTTGTTTGTATTGTGGCATCATCCTTGGAGAAGGTAAAATGCTGCTCAATTCTATGCACATAGCAACCTGAG
This sequence comes from Protopterus annectens, assembly GCF_019279795.1. Lineage (NCBI taxonomy): Eukaryota > Metazoa > Chordata > Ceratodontiformes > Protopteridae > Protopterus > Protopterus annectens. Next base: position 657,638,481 of record NC_056736.1, read on the forward strand.
ACACACATTTCGAGAGCTCCAAGATATCTCTCTTCATATAGTCTAGGGAGGTACATCTCAGGTCATTTACTCCCACATGGACTATGATTGAGTCATATTGGTAATTGTGGTCCAATGACCTGAGAGCATGTGTAATGTGGGGGATCAGCCCCTGATAAGCAACTGACCATGACTTTCTCCTTACTCAGCCTGGTGAGAGGGACATCAGTGTGTCTCACTATGGAGTCTCCAATTACTAGAATGTTGGATTGTGTGGTGGCTTACCTTATGGGCTTAGAGGTAGAGTGTCCCTGAGATGTAGCTCTATGTGTTGATGTGGGTGTTTTGAAAGAGCACTTTCAGGGCTGCTGAGGGTAATTTGTTATGTGCACTTCATCTAGGAGGTCTTTGTGGTTTAGGAAGGTTACATTTAAGTGTCTCAGCATATGTGGGTCAATGTGTTTGCTTTGAATTGTGCGTGATGGGTGCAGAGTATGTACTACTGACAACCTTGTTGACATTAGGAATACTTTTATGTGAGAACTTTGCCTCCTGTGGCATTGTGTAAATATATCTCTCACATACCACATCAGTTTGTTTGAGAATTAACTGGTTGTCAGTAAACATGAGGCAATTTCTACATTGCTTCAGAATGCCCATATCCACCAAGCCAGTAACGGAGACAGTAGGAATGTTTATATCCATGGAAATAGACCCTTTTTATTGATTAGACAGTTGGAGTGAGAATATTAATCACTGTCAGGTGTATATGGTTTGCAACTATGGGGAGAGTGCTTGTCACTCTAAACCAGTTGTCCTATGCTCACTAGGTATTGGAGAAATTTCAATTGTGCTTTTATAGGAAAAATGTTACTCAATGCGTCTGAGTCTGTACAGAGCACTGCCAAACACTTGAGGGGAAACTAATACACAGACCCTAAAAATTTAAGGATGAAGCATTTAGGCAAATATTCTGAAGTTAGAAACAAATAAAGCAGTACTTACTGAAAACAAAGAAATAGCTTGTCATGAATGATGAAAAGAGGGGAGTCACATGAATGGCTACTGCCTGGCTGCTACTAATCCTTGTCTCAGCACAGCTTCACTCTGTTGGGATACAATGCTCCTTTGTTTTTCTCTCACCAGAAGCAAAATGTTAGCATCAATCCCAAGATGAGAAGCAGATCACAGCCTATTTGGTCTTGTCAAAGATGAGACAAGGGTCTGTAGGCTTGTAGCCTTTTCCTGGTAGATGCCTTGAATAGCAGCCAGACCAATCAGGAATGTTAAGTGCAGACACTCACTCTCCAACCAGAAACAGCATTGCCACCTTAAAGAAATAGTTAAACATATACTGAGAACCCACATACTGTATAATAATCATAATATTGGCCCCAACTGGACCAATAAGAACCAAGAGAAACTATAATTTATGTATATAACCAAGCCAATATGTAAACACCTCTTCAAAATCAAATTAACCCCAGAAGCACTCATAGTGTAGCCCATGCTAGGTGCACAGCTTCATGTGTAAGATAGTAGCAAAAGTAACTATATCTTTCCCTTCAAGTTACTGATGTGCCTGCTATTACAGTTGTTTACACTTGAACTGCTGACCTTTTCTGCTGTTTTTCCAAGAGGTCAAGTTCTTTGGGTGATGGAGCTGGACCTATGGAGTCCATAGCAAGTTCCTGATTCTCATCTGTATGATCAGCTAAGGGCAGATACTTGTTAGCCTATTCAATTGCCTGGGCCAACTGAAAGTGTGGACTTTTAATATTAATTATTTGCAGTGGCCTGGAATGTGAGTGTGGGATGACAGTTTTTCACTTTTTTTTTTGCCTAGGGATTTGCCATTAGCCTCAGGTGGATGAGTGCATTAATGCATTTCTTTTTCACGTTTGTCTTGTTACTAGACCTGGACTGACTGTTTCGAGGTGCACTAATGCCTCCATTTCGGTTGAGCAGTAAAAAGTGTGTGAATGTGGGCACTTCCTTATTTGAAGTAATTCTGAAAAATGAAGCTGGACTTAGTATCCCAGACCTTTGCACAATTTTAAGCAGGGATAAAGGGCTCCCTTTCGACACATAATCAGGAGTGAACTGTACCACCTCTCTGTTAATTTGGCATTTAGGTTATCGCTCCCTAGTACAATGTAGTTCTACCTCCCTGTCAGCTTAGCTTTGAAATTGTATGATGAGGTGTTTAGATAGATTGGTGGGGTCACTTCTATTTATGTCATGTGCCCATTCTATCACTATTGGATTGTGCCGCCTTAATAATAAGAGATCACGTGCTGCATGGTGTCTAGCAGATTGCTCCTTCATTCCTTTTTGTACCCCTGTAACCACAGATTATTTCTGCGTGACTTTTTTCTGTGTCATCCTCCTTTAGCTCAAACCTTGACACCAGTCTAAAAAGTCTCAGTGGTGGCTCTCCGTCTTTTGGTGTAATGCCAGCACCTTGGCTTTAGTTTCTTTTCCAGTAATATGGAGATGCTGTATATTACTTTACCCTCTTGTAGCAATACAGTTAAGGAGGTTAGGGAATTTTGCAATGTACCCATATCTATAGACTGCATCCTGCTGCTTGACAACTAGCATTTCTGTTTTGACCCCGTCTCACCCAACCATACTTGCCATGTGGCTGGTGAAATATTTCTCCAAAAAAGGTTGTCAGATGGGAATCTATCACTTTAAGACACACTCCCTTCGCAATATCACAAACAGACTATTCCCCACTTAGAGTTTAGGCATTCACACAGTTCAGTTAAGTATAAAATTATTAAATTTTCAGGCTAGCACAGACAGCATCCACATACATGCACATCTTCGAGTACACCCTGAAAAACTGTTAAAGTTTAGGCCAATATTTAAATTTTTGTTCTGAAATGTATGCTTAATTTTATTATTAATAAACAATACTAAGTCTTTGTTAATAAGAAAATTATCTGACTATATAGCATGTCAAAAATAATTAACCTTTTCCCCAAATTCCTACAAAGTTATGCATTCATGCAAAACATGTTTCCAATCTGTTTGATTTTGAAATCTTTGACTATTTTATATAACATGTCTAGAGTGTAAAATGCTCTACAAACACATTTTAAAGTAAAAATAAAATTATGCTTGAGAAGTATAACTCACAGATCGCAAAATAAGACTTCATTCTGGAATTTTCAGTCATAATTTTATAGAGCACGTATGCCAAATATACCACCACTGATCTATGAGATTAGACTTGCATCGGCATTGTCAGTGTTAGGTCCTTGCAGTTTAAGTCATATTGCATCCCTTATTTTTTTTTTTCTGATGCTAACTCTAGAAACAAAATGAAGAAACCAAAGTTTTATAGTCAACTATTTCAAAAATTCTCGAGAGATGTTTCCACCTCCAGCTCATGCCTTTCCTTACAAATAACCAACTCCTTACCCCAACACAACATGGTTTCTGTCCTGGCCATAGCACAATCAACTGCTCTTCTATCTTTTCTAGACATCATAAACCACGCCTGTGACTTGTATGTACAGTCCTCCTCGACCTCTCCAAGGCTTTTGATACAGTCTCCCATACCCACCTTCTTACCTGCCTTTCTAATCTTAACCTCTCACAAAACACCATTACCTGGTTCAGCAGCTACCTCTCTGATAGATCCCAGACTGTGAAATGGAAAACTGGCACCTATGTCTTCCTTCCAACCCTATGCTGTGGAGCAAAATCCCGGTACATGTGAGGCAGAGCACCTCGCTGGCCTTGTTCAAGAGAAATCTTGACCAATGGATGGGAGATCGCAGATATACCCCAGGGATTACCTCAGTGTCACTGCTTGACAGAGGCACAGCAAAATAATGGGCATAGTTTCCTTCAAACTAAAGGGGTGGCGAAAGCCACAAAACTCTGGGCTAGGCTTATAAATGCCCATGGGCAGATAGCCTAGTATGAACCTATGAACCTATGAACCCCAACTGAGGTACCCCAGGGATCCATACTCGGCCCTATGCTCTTTAATATCTTCATTAATGATTTCCACGCAGCCATTCCTAACACTAAGATAGTACAATATGCAGATGACTCAACTTTAGTCTGCTCTGTCTCTAACCTCCCTGAGCTCCAAACTAAAACTCAAACTGCTTTCTCAACTACTGAGAACTGGATGCTTCAAAATCATCTCTCCCTAAATGCCAACAAATCAAAAACCTACTATTCACCCCCTCAAAATCTCTCCTTCTCAATAAAACCTCCTTCAATATTATCAGCCATGCCAACTCCACTTCTTGGGGTTACTACTGATGAACATCTAAAACTTGATACCCATATTCAGCTAAATATTAAGAAAACCCATCAGAAATGGCATGCTGTACAGAAACTCGCACTTTCTCTCCCCTTCAACTAGACAGACCCTCGCCACAACCTACTTATACCCTCACTGATGTATGGTGCTCTCCCCTACTAACCAACCTATCTTCCTCCATCTCTTCTAAACTGGAAACCTACTACAACAAAATCTCAAAGTTCGCAACCACATCCAAATACTCCACTCACCACTGTATACCTCTCCACCAGCTGCAGTGGCTAGAACTTCCCAACTACCTAGATTACCTTCAACTTTCCACAGCTCACAAGCTTATTTTCAAACCAACTAAATGTCCTGCACTTGCAAAGATCTTACCATTATACACCCCACACAGACCTCTAAGATCTGCCCACCAAAATCTAATCTCTATATACAAACCAAATCACCTGCTGGTCAGCTTCTCCTATCCTTTTCCTTAGCCAAAAAATGGCACTCTCTCCCTACATCTCTAAGAATCTCTGAAAACTTTGAACTCTTCAAACCCAGCTCCATTCCTACCTCTCCTATAAATGGAAGTGCAAATGTACTCTACCTACCTAACTTGCTTAATTACATGAATGCATTTATTGCACACAACGTTTCATTCTTACTTACCCACCAGGGATTAACCCTATTTTAACGTTAGTTTTATATCACTCTCAGACATTTCTAACCTATGCACAAATTTAACTCTGTACTGTTCTCAACCTGTAAAATGTAAATATGTATTATATATTTTGTATATGTTGCAGTTCAACTTTGCTTAGTTTGCTATTTAATACCTACAAGTTGTTTTACTGGTACCTTTTGCAACTATGTATTGTATTTTATATTATGTAGCTTGTACTTTGTACTACGGAGCTTTTCTTCCCGGTCTTCCACTAAAAACGGGCTCTTTGAGCCCAGTGGACCTCCCCGATCATCAAACTGGAAGTAAAATAAATAAAATAAAATAAACTATGTATCAATGAATCACTTTGTAAATGGAGAATAAATGAATTACAATGGTCAAACTACTGGCTTGAAATCCAGGGAAACAAAAACAATTTGATCAATTCATTATCTTTTTTCACATTTCTTACATGAAATCTTGTCTTCTTTAAACTTGCTTGAGATTTTATTCTTGTGAGTTTGCGTATTTTGTATATGCTATATTTCTGATCTGCATCTAATTTATGAGACAAATAGAGATTTGCAAATAAGCTGCTACCTTGCGTTTGGATGTTTCTGTCAAATTCTGACATTGCATATGCTATGGTTTTGTTTTATGAGTCATAACATAACCTTTATTGTTCTGGTTTAGGGCATCCAATTGATTATCATACAAATAATAGCTGTATGTCTGCAGATAAGTCTCTTAACCCCTCAGTGCTCCATGCCACTGAGCTATGGTAGTGGGTGGTATAGGCCACTGAGCTATTGTAGTGGGTGGTAGAGGTACCTCCTATGAATGGACTGATTTGTCTCAATTGGTCTATTTCCTACTGGAAATGCAATATTATTTTGTATGCATTTATATATGGAACCAACAGTGGAGCAAAACCTGGGATGGAAGTGGAGCACTTGTAAAATCCTTTCAGTTCAGATTGAAGCCTTCTCTTATAACATTGCACAATTCAAAACAGTAAAAACAACAAAAAAACATTTCTGCAGGTTTTTAATCCCCTCTCTGTCCCCATGTGGATGGGCTGCACCCCAAGAACTCCTATTACTTATAGAAACTGCGAACTGTATAAACACAAACAAAGGAGATCAGATGGCATTAGCTAATATTGTTTCCTATTCTTGTTTATTTAATCTCTGTTTTGGCCACTGGAATATAAAATAGTACTAATAGAATTTCTGGACTCATGACCACCAACAGAACTTGAGAAATGGTGTATTCACTAAGAGTGTGTGTGTGTGTGTGTGTATGTGTGGGGGGGGGGGTCACTGATTGGGCCCATAATGTACTCTCCAGCTCTCATTTATATATTTACAGTTAACTCTTCAGTCCTAGAAAATGTCTGGCATTTCCAAAAAAAAGTGGTGTAGCTACTAACAGTAGTGTGCGTTGAATATGACATACATGAAAGAAGATTACACAGTTAGGTTCAAGGTTAGAACAAGGTAGTAGGTCAACTGTTTAATGTTAACTCAGAATAGCAATCCTCAATGAAAAGAAAACAGAACAGTGCTGAAAAGTCTGTTTCATCAAATATATCAAAATCATAACCAAGGAATAATATTTCTTTTTCTCTGAGCTGTACCAATCTCAAATTTAACAATATAATTTTTCAGAAGGGATATGAAAGCTGCCATCTTACACAAAGAGTTTTAGGTAGTCCACCCCTTCCAGAAGAAAATGTTTCTTCATTCCTTTTTACCAACATTTATTTAAAAGAAAATATTTTCATGAATGTATGTTGGATATTTGAGTGTTTCTTTTTCTTCAAACAACTGACTCACAATCTACAAAAATTATATTTTATTTTCACTTTTAATAGGCAAATTACAGTGCTGAAATTTAACTGTGACAGTTTCTTTCTGGGAAATACAAATCCATTGTTATAACAGTGTTATGATGCTATAGATATTACAGACTTAATATTATGTGTGAATGTTTGCACAGGAGGTAGATGTCTTTGCTATGAGCATGTGTAATGCCTGCCTTTACAGTGTCTTCTCCCTAGTGACTAATTTTGAGTCGGTCTGCATATTGCTGTATGGAAATGCAAGATACAATTGTTTCATTTACATACTGTGAACTGCTTTACTACTATTGAAATTGGCTACATATCCTAGAGAGTTCAGTGACAAGTTCTAAAATATGCCACATCTAGCAACCTCAGATTTGATTCTCCCAGCATTTTGCATGGCTTGTGACTATACAGTTTGTCTAATCACATCATAATGTTCACATAATTTACATTTTGTTACACTTATTTTGATGGCAGAAAGAGACATTTACCCTAACCAGTATGCCCTTTAAGTGTATTTGACATTCGTATACACTCTTTTCCTATTTTCCACCTAATCCCTTTTTCACCTGTCCAACACCCACTTCAGTCTCTGTGGATTCCCTCTCTACCACCCATTTTGGTAGTCCATTCCATGAGTCCACAATCTTGGCCATGGCTCCACTGGGAAATATTTTCACAGATCCAGGGAGAAGTTGGACCTTAGAATCTGCCTCCTCTGCCCCGCCCTCCCCTTCACATTTCCCCGACATGATCTGGTGCACAAATATCACACTGCCTCTTGTCTATTCTAGTCTTTAGTAAGATTTCCAGTTCCTCTAATCTAGTTATATATTTTCCTATCCATTCTTCCCAACCTTCTGGTAGTTTTCTTGTGGACTCCTTAGAACAGCCTAATCTCCCTCTCATTGCCTTGCCTCCCAAACTGTGTGCAGAATCCAAGGTGTGGCCTGAACAGGACCTTAGAGAGTGGGCTGTGTTGCTTCTTTGCTTCTGAAGCCTATCTCCTTGATGATGCAACCCAGTATTCTTATTTGTTGCTGCTACTGACCCCCCCCCCAGTATTTCAGTCCTGGAGTGATCAACACTGCTGTATGCACACTGTATTAAATGTGTGGCTCAGAAGACTACAAACATTACCAATTTAATTCTGAAGTGTATTCACCCTGCCCCCAAAGATACACTTCATTATTTTGTTCTCTGCACCCACTGCCTTAACCTTCTGCTCCTGGTGGTATAGTCTAAACACTCTGCTCCTGGTGGTACAGTCCAAGTGTTATCAACAGTCTTAGATACTTCTTCCACCATAAGCTCCACTCCCCAAGTTCATACTTATTTACAATTTATTGTTCTAATTTATTACATTTGCTAACTGGGATAGACATCCTGGACTTAGGCCTTTTTTCAGTGGAGTCCCAATGAGAAAGGCTCCAACATACAGGAATTCAAGTACCAATTTCAAGGACTGTTAGTCTGAAAATATACAAATTATATACATGCATGTGCAATTAATGCAGATTATATATAGATAATCATTATGTGTAAAATTAAACAAAATTCTGGATAGTTGGCAAGGGAACCAGATGCAGTATTTTACAAAAGTTTGAGTTGATGAAGAATTTTACAAAAGTTTGAGTTGATAAAGAAGAGAGATTGGAGTTTCCTGCCTTTCCTGTAACTAGTCTAGTCCAGATACAGATTTGCTATATCCAGGACTGTTTGTAAACTTCTGAGCCCCCCAAGCCTATCTGTGTTGCAGGGAAGCCTGCAAGCTTATCAGTGGGAGTGGTAAGCACTAGGTAACCTATCTACCACATAAGGAGTGGTTTCTGACCCAGAAATTGTAGTTATTGGCCATTTGGGCAGTTTTTCCCTCTCTCTCAACTTTCTGATTTAAAAGCCTGCATTTGCACTTGTTTCCCCCTTTCCTGTAACTAGTTTAGTCCAGATACAGATTCGCTGTATCCAGAACTGTTTGTAAGCTCCTGAGGCCCCCAAGCCTTTTTTGTCTTGGAGGGAAGCCTGCTAGCTTATCAGTGAGAGTGGTAAGCACTAGGTAACCTATATACCACATAAGGAGTAGTTTCTGGCCCAGAAATTTAGTTATTGGCTGTTTGGGCAATGTTTCCATCTCTTTCAACTTTCTGATTTAAAAGCCCCCATTTACACTTGTTCCTTTCCTGTAACTAGTATAGTTCAGATACAGATTCTTAGTTTTAGCACTTGAATATGCTTATTCGTGCTGAGCACTTGTGCAGAACTTGTTGTGAGCACTAAATAAGCTACAAATTACTACAGCACTCAACCTTCCTCATTACCTAGAGGAAAACAGCTCTTGTACTCACTTTCCTCACTTGTCTAGAGGAAAATAGTTTTTTTTATTCAGGCATGTCCAACGGTCAGCTCCCAGTGTTCTTTCCAGTCTACCTGATGAATCTGGGCATCTTGGGGCAATGTAGCAATTGCCTCATGTACACAGACAACCCTCTCCTCCTACCACACTACACTACAACCTGTGAGAGATGCACTTATCTAGCCAAACTGGAGGTAAAGCTCTCTCCAACCAAGACTGAACTTGGCAGTCAAAAGGAAAGGTAAACACTTGCACCACACCACACTCATCACATAGTTCCACTAAACCTACACCACCAAAATCCACACATAGAAACACAAAAGCATTCACAGAGGCACTCAATAATAATCTGCTCAAGCAACAGAGACCTCCAAAGCAGAAATGCAAGCAACCTCCACCCCCCCAACACAACCCAAATGACACATAGCCTACAGACTCAGTGTGCCACTCAACCACAGCCCATAAGGCAAAACAACGTACCCAATACACTAGTCATAGGTGACTCTATAGTCAGGCACACTGATGTCCCACTCACCAGGCTAAACAAGGAGAAGGTTACTGTCAGCTGCCTGTTGGGTGCCAGGATCTGCCACATAACCCACGCACTCAGGTCACTCCAAAACAAGTACACATATAACTCTGTCATTGTCCATGTTGGTGTGAATGATCTGAGACATACCTCCCTGGACTACATGAAAAGAGACATGGAAGAGCTCTCCGATCTTGTAGCCCAGGCAGGTATGACCCTAGTCCTGAGTAGCATCCTGCCATTGCCCAGAATGATACCACAGTACAAGGACAAAATGATTGACTTCAACAATTGGCTAAGCTTCTGGTGTCATTCTAAGGGGATCCAATATCTGTCTGCCTGGGATGACATGGTTGACAGACCACAATGTTTTGCCAGAGATGGCCTGAACCCTTCACCACTGGGATTCTGGATACTGGCTAAGGCTCTTGCCACCCCTATAGTGCCTTTTCTAGGCAAGGTTCAAATGACAAATTCACCACTATAACAGGCACAGCCAAGGAAAAACTGAGGGTAATGCTACTCAATGCTAGAAGTCTAAATCTCAAAATGTACTCCTTCAAGTCACTCCTTAAAATGGAGAACATCAGTATCTGTGCAGTGACTGAGACCTGGTTCAAGGCTCCAGAGATCACCCCCATTATAGCATTACCAGGCTATAACTCAAACTACACTTTTCGGCCACCCAACCTGGACAGGAATACCAAAGGTGGAGGTGTGTCCTTATTCATTAAGGATATCCACATCTCCAGGCTAGTTGCTCAGCATAATGCATCCGAGGTTATTCAAGTACAACTAACACTGGGCATAACTAAAATCCAAATTGTAGCTTCCTACAGATCCCCACCATGCCCCAGGATTCCCACTCCTCTTTTCTCGATATACTGGAAAACATTTGGGTTCAACCAAACACCCTAATAATGGGCGATTTCAACTACCCCACCATTAACTGGGAAAACTACTCATGTACCAACTTCTTCACTCAACTCTTTCTGGAATTCATAAATTCCAATGTCCTGGATCAACTTATCCACACCCCCACCAGGGGCAACAATATCCTAGATCTAGTCAATACCAATATGAGTGACCAGTGTTCCACACCTGAAGTCAACTCCTCATTGGTCAGATCCGACCATAAGCTAATCACCCTAGATATCCACATCCCACCCCCCACCCCTCCATTAAGGAAACCATGGTAAAAAATTTCTCCCAAGCCAACTTCATGCTTCTTAAGACAGAAGTGACGAGCTTCATGACACCCATGCAGATGGACAATACAGTTAAGACTGCTGAATCCTACACAAATGCACTCTATGAGCACTTACACAAGTGCATGGATTGGGCTATCCCAAAAAGAACCAAGATGCTATCCTCCAAAAAAGGAAGCAAATCTGATAGTCACTTGCCATAAAGAAACTCTACAACAGAAGGAAGAAACTGTTGCAAAAGAAAGTAAAATCTCATGAGTGGAGGAGCTCCCTGGTCAGCCTCAGTAAGAAGCTGAGATCCCTTATAAGATCCTCCAAAGCTAGCTACAAAAACAAAATTGCCACTGATTCTAGGGACAACCACAAAGCATTCTATAGCTATGTCAAGAATCTCAATGGCAACACCCAGATCTGCTCTGAGTTACAGCACAATGGCACCAACTGATATTGCCAACATCCTGGCAGATAGGTTCAGTGCTAACTTTACCCACCTCTCACCCCCTAAAGGGCCCATATCTATACAGGAAGAATGCAGAGTCCCTGTAATCACAACTGCACAGGTAAAAGCTGCACTCTCTAAAGCCAAAAACGCAGCATCCGTGGGACCAGACAAAATCCCAAGCTACATTTTACACGAACTTCAGAACGAACTGGCTCCCCACCTAAGCACCATGTTCAATCATAGCCTCACATCAGGCTTTGTGCCCACTGAATGGCACACAGCAACAGTTATCCCACTCCACAAAGGGGGAGCCACCACTGATCCCGGGAGCTATCGCCCTATTAGCCTGACAAGCCTGGTCTGGAAGGCCATGGAACGTATCATCATGGAACTCATAAACAAAGACATTGGTAACCTCCAAACTCTGGACCCCACCTAGTTTGGGTTTGTGAAAGGCAGATTGTGCCTCCTGAAGCTGATCAACGTCTTTTAGGCAGTCACCAAAGGCGTAGACAAGGGTAAGGTGGTTCACACACCCTATCTTGCCCTCACCTCTTTCAACACCATCCCCCATTCTGGAATTATAGCTAAACTCACTACACTAGGTATAAATCCCTATGTCACAAGATGGGTTGCCAACTGGCTCACTGACAGAATCCATACTGTAAAAGTTGCAGGCTCCAAATCTGACTTCAAACCAGTGACAAGTGGAGTGCCACAGGGTTCAGTCCTGAGACCTCTCCTGTCTGGTATCTACTTCTCTGAAGTACAGGCCAACACAGAAGGCTTTTGGCTAACAAAGTTTGCAGATGACTAAAAACTAGGAGCCATAGTTGAGTCCCCAAATGATGTGGACATCCTACAGAAAGGCCTCACTGAGACAGATGCCTGGGGTCAGAGCCATGGCCTCAAGCTCAATGCCAAAAAGTGCATTGTCATCCCCTTTGGTAAAAACTCTGTACCCATGAACTACCACATAGCTGGCAGTTTATTTAATGACGAATGTGTGATAAGAGACCTTGGGACCCAGGTGGACAGTAGTCTCTCCTTTGATAATCATATCGCCATAGTAGTCAGGAAATCCTTCTACATAGCACACCTCATCACAAAAAGGTTCTCATCCAGGAAAAAAGAGGTCATTGTTCCCTCTACTTGACACTCATTAGACCCATTATAGAGTACAATACCCCTTTTGGAATGTACCTCACAAGACATCTGCAGCAGCTGGAAAGGCCACAGAAGTACCTCACAAAGAGGATTACTGGCCTCAAACAGATGCCCTACACTGACCATCTCAAAAAACTCCATCTTTACTCTGTAGCATATCGCCTACTCTGAGGTGACCTCCACCTAACATATAAAGCTATGTCAAACCCAGAGCTGTTGGACATGCTACACCTAATGAAATCCCAATCCCTCCGAGCTACATGCTCTAGAGACCTACACCTTGTCACCACAATAAACAGGACATGCTGGAGGGATAGATTCCTGTCCCAGAGACTTCCCATACTCTGGAACAAGCTACTCATCTATGTCAAGCAAAGTTCCTCATTAGCACTCTTCAAGAAAAATCTTGATGAGTAGATGGGAAATAGGAAATACACCCCATGATCACTTCTGTGGCTCTGCTCGACAGGGGCACAGGAAAATAACTTTCTTGGGTGGCGTAAGCCAGGGAACCTTGTTGGCTAGGCTTACTTAGGCCCTTGGGCCAATAGCCTAGTACCTACCTATGAACCTATGGAAGTATAACTAAAGCTGCTGTAGCCCAGGTGCAGTGCTTTGCATTTGTCTGCACTGAAACTCAGCTGCCATTTTTTATTGACTTTGTTTGCTTTTTCAAGCCGCTCTTTGAACTCTTCTCCCATCCTCTACTGCTGCACCTAAATTTGTGCAATCAAATTATGTCTGAAATAAACACATCAAAGAAAACCAGACCCAGGACAAACTCCTTAAGGTTATTTTCCTTATTTGTCATATTTTCTTAAATATCTACCAGTCAACCATACAGTAATCCAGTTCCTCAGTTTTCATTTTACCCCCATCACCTCCAGATATTGTATCCGCCCCTGTATGGAACTGAGTCAAAAGGAATGGTGAAGGCCAGGTACACAAAATCTGTCAATATTCCCCTGACACATGTTCCTGTAACCCAGTCACAAATTTGCATTAGTTCAGACTGGCAGCTGCTTCTTCTCATGTTGACTCTTATCCTCTAAAAAACAATGCCCTTCCCTCAGGACTTATTCTAAACTGCTTTCAAGCTAACAGACCTGTAATTCCCTGAATTCTTCCTGCTCCCTTGGTTATATAAAAATATTTGCCATACTGTCTTGCGGTCCTAAGGCATCTACGCAAAATGGCCAGTGATCTGTTAAAACCCTATTTCAAGGAGTCTCCCAGCACACTGGACAGATTAATGAGGATGCTGGGAGATACCTATTCTGTCCCCTGTAGTTATCCTTCCTTAATGAATCTATTTTCTTCTCAATGTCCTCCCTGTCTATCTTAGTGTCTGATCACTGCACTTACCTACCTGCCCTGCCTCCCTCCAGCATAGTGCTCTCTACTTGCTTTCCTTCATAAAGACAGGCATATTCATTCAGGAAAGCTGCTTTTTCCCATTCTTCCCTGATCTTAATATCATCTTTGCTCAGCCTGGTCAGAGCTATGCCTTACTTCCATCTTTTTGATGTACTGATGTATACCTGAAGTTTTCTTCCACTGTTACCTCCTGCTGCCAGCTCCTTTTCAAATTCTACCTTTGCTGTTCTCACCTCATATGTTGCCCTGCTGCTTGTCTCCTTGTATTATGCCTCGCCTCCATTTCCTCAATCCCTCCTTTCTACTTCCTGTAAGCCCTATCTTTTGCCGCATTTGTAAGCTTCACTTCACCTTCCTGTACAGGCCTCCTTTTTTGCCCCTCTTTAAACCCTTGTCCACATCCCTAACTGCTGCATCTGAACCCATTCCAATAGCTTATTTACTTACTCAGTTTATTCCCGGTTCCCAACTCATCTATGATCCTTAACACCAAGCTTACCAGAATTTATAAATACACTCTGGTAAAATATCATCTCTGTCTGCCCTTCTCCCCTATTATAAACCACTCGGGGCTTGATCACTGTTGGCTATTACTGCTTTCACCTAGACATCTCTGCCCCCCCCCCCCCCCCCGAGAGTACCACATCCAGAATTCTGTCCTTCTGAGTTCTTACCACTAGTTAGCTGAACTCTTTATAATCTAGGCCTTCATTCTATTCCAACATCCTCTCTACCATGGAGCTCAAGAACTCCCAGTCTGCTCCAGTCAGGTTCCAATCCTTTGGCAGTGTTAGTGGCTCAGTATGTAAACCACTCCCCTTTAGTTCTGGAAATCAGAAGGATATAGGTTCTGTTCCCATGCAGGTGGTTGTATTCATGCTATATCACTAACACTGCAGTGCAATATTAGGGGTCACTGTACTACTGAGTGTGCTGTCATTCAGATGTGATGTTAACCTGCGGCCCTATCTGCCTACATTGGTGGCAACCCAGGTGGATGTAATGGAAGTGCCCTTGTCAGCTTTTCTCTAGTCAGTATACATACCACCTTGGGTCTTCCAAAGAAAAAGAGGCCACTAGCCTAGTGGGACTAATCTGGTTAACAAAATTTAAATGAATAAATGATCTCATGTGTTTTGCAGAACACACCTTGCAATGAATTTTCAACATTGGTCTGTTGCCAGTGACTGAAACAGTTCCACATATTTCTATGACAAATTGCCATGAGGCCATGGAATATATGGCACCATGGAGCTGGTCACTTACAGCCATTAGCAATGTACATTAGGACTTGGGTGATGTCATTTAGATGATGCAGATATGTACAATCACTTCTTAAAAGCAGAAGAGAAATGTTGCCTCCAGGTTAAATGTTGTTCAGGCAAAGAAAATCTTGCAAACTGTTTAATTAGGTTCAGTACTAATCAATTTATGTGCATACCTATTCCTAGATAAGATAAAGAGGAAACATGCAAACCTAAGTTTTTCTTTCACAGTCATCAAGCTTTGTACAACTCTGTGCCAGATATAGTAAAGATAATAATAAAAATGTGTAGGGTGTTACTGCTCTAGCAGTAAGCCTCATGTACAGAGCTCTCTATTAAACAACTTACTTACCAACTTACTGAGTTCATGAAATTCTCCATAGTCGCTCAGTATTATCCACTTTTAGCATCACAGCAAAACCTCTTTATGTTCAAAAGGCTGAAAGACTTAATGTAATCCCTACTTTCTTTAGCTGTCACAGTCAATAGATTTAACACCATGAATGTAAAGAGAATAAAACAACAAATTGCATCTTTCATTACAGCTTCCTTTGCACAGTTGGTAAAAGCTTAAGCATCTGATGTTAACTAAATCTAACCCTTCCAGACCTTGATTGTGGCCTTTAACCTCTGCTTCACTTTGTTTCCTTGTGGTTGAAAAAAGGAAATCGTTCCTCCAGTGGCTGAATTTTCTCTCTCTAGTACAATGGTACAGGCATGCCTTGTCAGTTTCAAAGGCCAAGGGTAGACTCAGAGGTCAACACCTGTACTGAGAAGCAGGTGATGCAAACTGTGATTCTTAGCAGGGCACACTGTGTTAGCTTACACTGAATCACAGGCTCGAAGGTCTTAAGCTACTCACAAAAGTAGGCCTCTGCTCTCTCTGTCTCTCTGTCTCTCTGTGACAGCAAGCTGAAGCAAATTATTCCATTGCTGTTCAACTGACTGTAAAATTGGAAGATTTACTGTTGCAGAAAGGGAGCTTTCACTCTGTTTTTGGCAAGGTCATGACAAGGTCCTTAGAGGAGGACTGATAAAGCTACTGTGCATTTACTTCTTTGACTCTTTTGCTTCTCTTCCTCTTTATGTATCATTCCAAAATGGCTTCAGAGATGAAATGTCACTTTTAACTTCATTTTTATTTATCCGGTATGGATTTAAAATAACTGATTTTTCAAAGGCTGCAATATCACATTTCCTTCTTGTTGCTGTTTCTTGTTAAAGAGCCATGGGTGAATCTTTTAACTAAATAAAAGTCAGGTACACAATGGCATGGTAATCCAGTACAAGAGCCAGTCGATGTAAATAATAGGCTTAAAGACAACAAAGTCTCATAAACAAGACATTCTTTTGCTGTTTAAGATATCATCAACTTCATTTAGATCAACAAGATACATATTCTTTCTTTTTGTAAACTTTTGCATGTTTTACATTAGTTGCCATTTACTGTTTCAAATGAGAAAGAGAACTTGACGGACCCCGATACCTTTCGCACCTTACTACAGTACTAATGCTCCAACCACAAAAATAACTGGTTCTCCCAGGTTATCCCTGAAAAGGGATAACTCTGTCCAGTGAGCTTTGCTGGTTGACAAAAGAATACAAAAATAAATATATAAAAACATATGATGACCAAATGGCCAATTCAGATCTCTGCAAGCAACAGTTGTGAGGCAGAGAACCATCCTGGGCAGGATGCCAGTGCATCATAGAATGCACACATATCTACCAGCATTTCAGAGTATTATCAATTCACCTATCAGCATGACTAGATTTGGGAGAAAATGAATATCCCAGTGAAAACCCACATTGACACAAGAAAAACATGCACACTCTGCAGAGTATATACCAGAACTGGCAACTCATTCGGGGCAATCAAGGGTTGTGAAGCAACAGTATCAACTGATATATTACTGTGCCATACTCTGCCTGTACTCTAAGACCTAGCATACCTTTCAACTGTCTAGAATTTTCCAGAATGTTTGGATTTTTGCTGCGTATTTTTTGTCTGTTTCTCATAAAAATATGTTTTTCTGTTACATCATTGATGACTGAATCCACTAAATAATAGCAGACATTTGAATTTCAGACTTCATATCCTTCAGAAATGCACGCTAAATCAAAATGTTTTTCTTGCAACTTTCTAAGTTTATAAGAGAACTATTTAAAATTTCTCCCTGATTTTTGAGTCTCTGTCCCCCCATTATTTTTGGCTGTGCCCAAAAGTTCTGCATTAAGAAGTTGATAGGTATGGACCCTAAATGTGAAAACACCTGAGAAGCTGTGATTGCATGTGTGAATTAATCGCAGTTATAGCCACCCGTCAGTGTAAAGCTTGGCTCTAGATGATTGTCACTGGTGAAGTGACACTTCGACCCCATGTACAAAAATGGGAAAAAAGGGGTTGTAAATGGGTGGGTGGGTGGATGGATGGATGGATGGATGGATGGATTTGTCATTGCAAGAAAATGTACCCAAATATTTATGTAAAATACAGTATGAGGTGGAGCAAGTTTAAGAGAGTCTGAAACCAAGCCTCTCAACCTCTTAGAGCAAGAAATCTGGACAAAGCCAAGTGTTACAAAGGCCCAAAAATAGTGACAATTTTTAAATATTGCTCTTACAAACTTAGAAAGTTTATAGAATAACAGGTTTTACATTAGCATGAATTTTCGGAAGGGTATGAAGTCTGAAACTCAAATGTCTATCATTTTCTGACTTCATTCTTTAATGGTTTGCCACTAATTTGCCAGAAAACCATACTTTTATGAAAAAAGACCAAAAATATGAGGCAAAAATCTGGACATTGTTCAAAAATCTGTATATTTGACAAGTATGTCTGAAACACACACGTGTGCTAGATAGCTGCAAGGAATGTAAAATACTTTTAAATAAATATTTCTTGTAATAAGTCTGGTTAAGCCTATGCCCAGTAACATACAGGCGTGCAGAAAGCATCTTCTGACTCAGCAATTATTTGCTCACATTGTAGAATTTGAACTGTTTCTTTTGTTTGATAATCATATTAACTTATTTTAGATACAAAATATTTGTTTTATGCAGCTGTAAGAGTAAACTAAGGAATATTTTTTTGTGTTCAAATCTCAGGATGTTTGCCATTTTTTTTGAAGAATGTCTGGTGTAAAGAGGGACGGGTGGTAACTTTGTGCACACTGTGATACTGTATTAAACAATTTGTTCTCTGCCAACACTACCTTCATGTATTCATATCACAGTCTGTGGGTTACATACCTATACACTGCATGAGATTGCTCACATCACATTTGCTTGAGCTTTATTGCTCAAGACAATTGTTGATTCACATGTGTTGTTGCTCACTCCATATGGCAGTTGTATGGTGCTGCTTAAACAGTATTGTGCTTTTATGGTCCTCACAAAGAAAGACCAACATTCCTTTGTGCCTTACTAACCACTGCGACTCTTACAAACAGTAACCTCAAAGTAAGAATAATAAAGTAAGGGGGAGAGAAGAGGTGAAGACTGTCTCCACATGGGGTGAAGGGAGTCTGCCACCTGTACAATGCCTTTATGGTGTTTTACTTTCAGATGTGTTTTTTGGGCATATGTGTGCTTAAGCTGTCAGTTAAGAGCAAGTTTTGCTGAGGAGCTGTGTTAAGTTTTTATGTGAGTTTTTGACTTCTACAGACAACATCTGCATATATCAATTTATTACATATTAGATTTTAGTCTGTTTTTTCCCTTACCACCTTTAGTACAATACACAATTGTAAGTACCCACCTATTTTATTTCAGAAGCATTTCCTTAGAGACCTTCCTTAAGGGAGCACAGTAGTCAAAAGTTGAATATGTGTCATCACAGTTTTGATGTTTTGAGCAATATTAATGCTACTGTACCATACATAGTGAGCATTGTTTTGTAGTTTGCTGTTCCCCAAAATAGCCTACTATACGCTGCCATATAGACACCATCTTTGTCTTTCAGGTAAGGGAGCTTCTTCCTACACTCACTAGGTATGGGAGCTTCTACCTACACTCACTCTATCTCAAGAATATGAAATGTATTAGTATTCCTTTTGCGTCAGGCTGTTCTCACTATTCACTCAGATTGGAAGGACCCCAAGCCAGTGCTATAACAAGGGAATTTGATGTCCTGGTAAGCATACCCTTTTGGCACCCTCCTTATCTATAAGCAATTACAATGAATATTCCTTGATAGCTTGCAAACTGTCAAACTTATTTAAGCACAGCTTGACAATTTATAAAAAACAGCTTGCAAACCAAATTTAAAATTCTCTTTTTTGTGAGAAAAAAACTCCTGAACAGTTACACATTCCATCTCTGGCTTAAGGACAGTTGACCTGCAGAAAAAAAGGCCAGTTTGACAGTTTTTTTAGCTTATAGGCCATCAAACTGTATCCCATTCTTCCCATCACTTGTTATGGCAATGCCCTGAGTTTACAGCCATGCCCTAAGTTTACCGCTCTCTTTCAGAATCCCTTGATACAGCGAGTATTAGAAATTTTTTTCCCTGCTTGGAACTTTGTTCTCTCCCATCTACTAAACAGAGGTTTATGCATCCTTTCCTGTTATAGCTAGTAAGTGATGGTGGTGATGGGGGCTGGGCTTTCTGATTTTGTATCTTTATACAAAACACCCTGCTTTTACATGTTCTGTGGTTGTGGTGGTGGTGGTGTATACCTATAGTTCTCAGGAGTGCCTCTAGGCCAAAGATGGGAAGTGTTTACCCTTTGCTTTGTAGTTCAATGTGGTAGTGTGATACTAGGGCTGGTCAAGACAAATCAGGGATGTATCACTGAACCCATTGTGGTGTTATGATTGATATGGCAGTCATCATACAAACCGTATTTGACGATTATTTCAGTTCAGCTTTGGCAACAGTTCTGATCACCCTTTTCTTTTATTCAGTGCAACTCAATTTGGATAGAACTTAAGTTGAGGTATAGAAGTTTTATTACCATCTGCTACCCCTGTCTTAAGTCAAAAATAGATTACTCAACTCCTTTGAGCATGTCATGGTCACAGCCAAGAAAACTGTGCAATCCAGGTGGTTGCTATTCACACTGATAACCTCAAACATGTAATGAACTTTCTTTTCCCTATCAGTTATATATATATTGGCTGCTACCCTGACAGCAGAGCCAGCCTCTTGGTCTGACCATTGTCTGGCCCGTTCTGTGGTAAAACAACACTGGATGGTTCTAAACTGGTGCAACACAGGAATTAGAGTCTAGCCACCCAAAATGTTCATATTCCTTTTCTGCATCATTTTCTTATGGAAATCAGTGATGAGGACTCATTATTTCCATATGAAAATTAGTGGTAAAGACTCATTATTTTCTCATGGAAATCTGTAATAATATAATAATGACTTGTCATTTTCTCAGGGAATTCAGTGTTGAAGACTGATCATTTCCTCATGGAAATCAGTGGTGATGGCATCATTTAATTGTGGAAATCAGTGATGACGACTCATATGCTTTAGTCTCTGCCTAAAATTCATCTGTGACCACTTCATTGGATCTCATCACACTGTGTCATGTACATCTACCCCCTGTATATGCACATGGGCGCTTGTTTATTCATTGTTTACTCTCTTCATAAAACTGGGTGAAGGCCAAAGTGTCCACAGTGTGGTTCACATGTAAGATAAGCTTACACTGAATGAATACTACACTTTATACCAGTCAGACATCCCTTGTAAGAATGCAGCTTTTTGTTCAGAAAGATTTCTACTGCAGCCAACTAACTGCAAGTGCTCTTCTAAGTGGCAGACAGGTGAGGTTCAGCCTGTCTTCCCACCCTTAGGAAGCTCACAGCAGAAGATTGCAAATTTCCTGCTCATTTCTTAACATCTAAGCTTGTCTTCATCAGGTTCCATTCTGAGTCAACAGCATTCCCTGGGAAGGGTTATGGCTTGATTAATGAAAACATCAGGTCTTGCTCTAAATTCAGTCTGCCTGATTACCAAGACACTGATTTCAGGTATGCACCAGAGAACTTGTGACCCCAGCATCTGTCTAACCAAGTTAGTTATTTTGCCCAAGAGGTCCAGTTCTATATACGATCATCAGGTTCTCTCTGGAGTTAACTGTCTTTCCAGCTTACCTAAAGCAGACACGAGTTGCTCCAATTCTAATGAATCTTTCTCTAGATTCTGACAGCCTTGAAAGTTTTCATTCTACCTCCAGTTGTTCTTTATCAACAATGTTTTAAAGAAGATGATTTTTTGTGCACCTTGATTCCTTTCTTAAGAAACATAAGTTTTATGATCCTTTTTAGTTTGCTTTTCAGACTCACCATACTATAGGAACAGCCATTACTTACTCATGAAATGAGACAATATATTTTACTTGGTCTTAAAATTCCTTCCTTTTACAATATTTTTTTAACACAGTGAATCATGTAATCTTGCTAGAATGGTTAACTAACTAAAGTGGTCTCTCAAAAATGTGCATGAGCTGGGTTTGCCTCCTACATCTCCAGATGATCTTAATTGACTTTTTCCTGGTATTGGTTATTCTCTGAACCATGGAGTACCAAAGTGGTCTATGTACCTGCTTTCCGTTGGTGATCTCATTATAAGATGAGGTTTGCAGGATTGCTGCTGTGCTGTGGACACACAGCTGTGTCTCCTCCGCCTTCAGAATGTTGTGCTTGCTCTGAATTCTCTTCTAATGTCCTTGACTGCAATCACCAATGGATGCTTACTAACTGCAACAAATTCTGTAGAATCATTATGGTTGCCATGTCACAGCAAGACACACTCGGGGATGAAAATCTCCTGCCTTTAAACCCATATATTATTTATGGTGGTGACAGATTTGATTTTATGCCCTAGCTTTGTAATCAAAACTTTATCCCTGATGAAATTCTGACACTCATGGACTAAATGACGTTGGTGGTAAAGTTTGCATGCATACACAAAAGCAATATTTTGTGGATCAAGCCACCTTTTATTACTTGAGACTTGGCTGTGGTTGTGCACACCCTGGAGTCATCCGTTTTCTGGACTATTGCAACTTCTTACATCTAGGGATTCCAAAATGTAAAAGTTGATTGCCTGAATCTATACATGGATGGATGGATGCTTGATCACTAATGCTTTACATCAGCAACATAGGAGCCTCCACTGGCTACATATTTGCACACATGTAATTTGTAAAGTTCTTGACTTAACTTATGTTACCCTAAATGGCTCGAGTCTCCCATACTTGAAAGAGCTGCTCATGCTATACTGTCCTGCTCTTGCCTTCAGTTCTGACACCCATGGGATGTTGGTAGTTCTGAGGCTATGGACTGAATCCTCCAAGGATTTGTTCCTTTGCCTAGCAAGCTCCACACCTTTGGAACATAGTACCTAGGTGACATCAGGAGATTCCAACTCTTAACTGCTTTAAGAGGTTCGAAACACATACATTTTAGCATTATAATAGTAAGTTTTTGCCTCATTGACAGTATCTGTTTTTAATATGCTTTCTCTGTCATTTTACATTTTTATTCATTTTATATATTGCTACTTAGTTTCAACCAGTCTACTAAACCTGAACTTAAACAGTGATTGAATTTATTTCTTATGTAACTAGATTTGTTTCTTGAGTAAAGAATAACAATTTCTTAGGGAGGTTGGCATAATGGTTAATGTGTTTACCTTACAGACACAAAGTACAGGGTTTGATTCTTACATGGGGTAATAGGCTAGACCTAAAGTGGTCCATGAGGACAGTTAGCCTAGTACTAATATATAACCTATGAACCTAGTTGCTTATAATACAGCACAGAGTATGATGCTACAGGAAGTACATCTCCATAAACAAGAGGACGACAGCATAATAAAAGAAAGTGGGAGGAAAGGGTATTATTCAAGTATAGAAGGGGAAATGAGAAGAGAAATACTGTTACTACTAAATAAAGGAATGAGTATAGTGATAAAAGAAGAGGAGGCAGACAGACAAGGGAGATCTATTATGATTAGAGCATGCTGGCAAGGCATAAGAATAACATTTACTTCAGCATACCCCCCACAAAAATCTACCCTGCAAGGTAGTAAACAATTCATGCAGGAAGCAATAGACTTTCAGGAAGGTGAATTAAATGTGGCAGGAGATTAGAACATTCTGTCATAACGCAGATGTCACAGGAAGATCCAAGAAACAAAACACAAACAGGTAAGGCAGATACTTGGATAAACACATACATATGTTTTGTCTTAAGCATGTAGTGACTATACTAGGGAAACAAGAAAGAATATACCTGTTACTCAGGAAAACAATTTACAAGTAACATTGGATAGATGTTACAATTCCAAAGAACATAACTCAAATGCTATGGAACAACTTGTTACCACTCCCACAAGAGGGGAAAACATACTGGACCTGATCATCACCAACATGGGGACTCTATGCTCCAGACCAGAAGTGTATCCCTCACTGGTAAGATCAGACCATAAACTAATCTCACTGGATATTCACATCCCGATCCCACCCCCTGCCCAGAAAACCACAGTGAAAAACATCTCTAAAGCAAATTTCACACTCCTCAAAACTGAGGTGGAATCCTTCAAAGCCCCCGGGCCTGTGGGAAATACGGCCCAGACCGCAGAATCCTTTATAAACGCATTCTATGAACACCTTCAGGAATGCATGGATCATGCGATCCCAAATAAAACCAAGACCCAATCCTCCAAAGGCAGACGTCCTGTCTGGTGGACCCCAGCCATAAACAAACTATATAATAGAAGGAGGAAGCTACTAAATGATAGACCAAAATCCCAAAAAGGGAAGGCATCACTGATCAGTATTAGCAAAAAACTACGGGCACACATAAAATTGTCTAAGGCCAGCTTCGAGAGAAAAATTGCACAGGACACTAAGGATAATCACAAGGCTTTCTTTAGTTATGTTAGGAACCTGGGTGGTAATTCCCAGATATGCTCAGAATTAGTCCAAAATGACAAAAAATACACCGAACCCACAGACATTGCCAACATCCTAGCTGACAGGTTCAGCGCAAACTTCTCCCACCAAAAGGGCAAATATCTATCCCAGCAGAGTGCTGCCCCTGACATCTCAGATGCTCAGGTAAGAGCCGCCTCTCCAAAGCAAAAACACAGCATCAATGGGACCAGATGGTGTCCCGGCTGCCCTACATGAACTCCAAGAAGAGCTAAACCCAAACATAAAACTACTGTTCAATCTCAGCCTTACTACAGGATATGTGCCCAAAGAGTGGCGTACAGCAACAGTGGTCCCTCTCCATAAAGGTGGTGCCTCAATGGATCCTGGAAACTATCGTCCCATAAGCCTGACTAGCTTGGTCTGCAAAGCTATGGAAAGGATCATCATGGACCTCATAAATAAAGATATTGGGGACCTACAAACACTGGATCCTACCCAGTTCGGCTTTGTTAAGGGCAGATCCTGCCTCTTAAACCTGGTTGATTTGTTTGAAACAGTCACCAAGGCCATTGACGAGGGGAAGGTGGTCCACACAGCCTACCTGGACCTCGCAAAAGCCTTCGATACAATACCCCACTCGGGCATTATAGATAAGCTCACCAGCTTAAATATAAACCGCTATGTCACTAGATGGATTGCAAACTGGCTCAAGGACAGAACCCACATGGTTAGAATTGCTGGAGCCATGTCAGACTCCAAACCAGTTACAAGTGGTGTCCCACAAGGCTCAGTCCTGGGACCTCTCTTGTTCGGTATATATTTCTCGGAGGTACAGGCCAACACGGAAGGACTGTGGCTGACCAAGTTCGCAGATGACTGCAAACTGGGCGCCATAATCGACTCTCCAGCCAACACAAGCATCCTCCAAAATGGCCTCATAGAAACAGACAACTGGTGCCAGAGCCATGGCCTCAAGCTAAATGCCAAAAGCTGTATAGTCATCCCTTTGGCAAAAACAAAGTGCCCACAAATTACCACATAGGTGGTAATCCATTAAGTACACAAGAAGTAATTAGGGACCTGGGGACCCAAGTTGATAGCAATCTCTCATTTGACAACCACGTGGCCAAAGTGGTTAGAAAAACATTTTATATAGCCCACCTAATCATGAAGGGATTCACATCTAGATCAGGGAGGTCATCGCTCTTTACTCATCCCTCATCAGGCCCATAATTGAGTACAATGCCCCTTTTGGGATGTATCTTACCAGACACCTGCAGCAACTGGAAAGACCCCAAAAGTACCTCACCAAGAGGATCAAAGGGCTCAAACAGATGCCATATGCTGCCCGGTTAAAGAAACTCCAGCTCTACTCAGTGGCATACCGCCTGTTCAGAGGCGATCTGTGCCTGACGTGATAAAGCCATGTCCAACCCGGAATTAATGGACATGCTGCACCTCAGAAAATCCAAATCCCATCGAGCTACGCCGAGAGACTTGAACCTCAGCACTGAAATAAATAGGACATGCTGGAGGGACAGATTCATAACCCAGAGGCTCCCTTCACTCTGGAATAAAATCCCAGTCCAGGTTAGGCAGAGTCCCTCATTGACTCTCTTCAAGAGGAATCTTGATGAGTGGATGGGAGATCGTAGGTTTACCCCGGGTATCACTTCTGTGTCACTGTTAGACAGAGGCACAGTATACTAACCTCGAAAAAGGGCATAGCAAAATAAATTTAAAATGGGTGGCGAAAGCCAAACACATTCTGGCTAGGCTTATAAATGCCCTAGGGCAGATAGCCTAGTATGAACCTATGAACCTATAATAATATGGTTTATAAACCAGAAACATAACCCATATCTCTTTCAGACCATGCCCCAATACAAGGTACACACACACACACACACACACACACACACACACACACACACACACACACACACAAAACACTGACCTGCATGTCTTTAAAGCTCACTGAACTGCAGGGAGGACATGCAGACTCCATACAGAAAGTGCTCCAGCCAAAAATCAAACAGAGAACCTCTTGCTGTGAGGAGCTCCAGCCAAGACACAGAAGGCGCTCCAGCCGAGATGCCCCTATACAATTAATATTGGAGTCAAATATAAGAAAATTCTTTTACAAAGACTGACATTTTGCAACATATTTTTGAAGAGAAAACAATTTACAGAATGGCCAGATGAAGCAATGATAGACCTTACTAAAGAACTAGAGGCTGATAATGAGGAAATAACGATGACCAGGGACAGCTGTATGTTAAAGTTAAGGAATTTAATGGGAATAAAGATAAATAAGGCATGGGAAAGAAGATAGAATAAATATTTACAATATACTAGGAAAATGAAAGAGTTGTAAGACTAAAAAATAACAACTGAAACTGAACTGATCAAATAGATAATCACTTATAGGCAGCCAGGGATGAAATGCTTGAATATGTAAAGGGTTTGCTATCACATTAAAGAACTTCAGCTGACTGAAACTGAAATGGTTGAAAAAATTGAATGATAAACAATTGACCTGAAAACCCACTTTACATATATCCATTTGACTGACACCTCATTTCACTGAATCACAAATGACGTAGAAGTAGTGTGCGATGGTGCCATTTCTGAGGATACCATCTGCTAGGGAAGTGAGTCTTGAAGATTATGTGTGGATTGGCAATGCCCCTGCCATGTTGCACCCACACATGCATAGGTGTTTGTGTGCCAACACTTACTCACTATATATTGATGTTTATTGTTTTCTTTTCTCCAAGGCTGTGCAGCTGTGGAATTTAGTGTATATATAATTAAGAGTTTGTTTGTTTTAGGCTATATTTTATGTAGAAAGTAGTATATAATTAGTGATTCAGTAAAATGAGGTTTCAGTCAAATGGGTTTTCAGTCAAGTCAGTTTTCAATCAAATTTTTCAACCATTTGAATTTCAGTCAACTGCAGTTCTAACAAGTGATAATAAACCTCTGTGGAGCATGCTAATGAATACAGAGCAAAAGCAGTGAAACAGCAGGCATTTGAGAATAACCCATGAGCAACTAAACTATTAGCTCAGAAAATTAAGACAACAGATAGTAGAGAGAATGATAGAAAACATCAAAAACCAAAAATGGAAAGACTAATGGAAGAAATGCAAATGTTCTCTAGTAATTATATAATAAAGACTTAGAAACAGAAGCTAGGACACAAGAAATGCAGAGATACTTAAGATATTTAAACTTGGGTAAACTGTTGGATGAGAATAGAAGACTTTAATGGCTAGAATACATGAGGAATAGATTACAGAACCAATGAGAACTCAAAATAGTGGGGAAACACTATGGGATCCCAAATAAAGTACGGAGGAGAAAGGAAAAACAATCAAAATCTGGATAATGCTATTCAATCAAATTATTGAGGAAGGAGACCCATCTATTTTCTGGTCAAAAGTAGCAATGGTAATTACACCAAGAGAAGGGAAGGACCCATCTGATCGGGGATCATACAGGCCCTTTTCAAAATTAAAACATGTTTATAAAGTTTTTTATGCTTATTTTGGCTAAGACATTGGCAAAAATTCTACTTAAACTAACTGATCTGGACCAATGCAGATTCGTAGTATGTAGACAAACATTTAACAATATTACCAAAACCCTGATGATGTGAAAAACAAACATAAAACGTTGATGATGATAGGGTTAGTTGTAGAGTTAGCTTTTCACTGGGTGAAACAGGAATTTGTAAACAAAACAATGAAAGCATATGCCTTCCTCCAAGCATAGGCATAACTAGATCAGTTATCAGCCAGTGCCAGTCCATGATCTGGCACCCCTCAACTCTAAGTTGAGAAACCAAAACAAAAATGTTTGTTCCTCAGTTTAGTGGTCCTCACCTAAAGAACAGCAAGAGCTTGGTCCATTCTTCCCTGATCTTAGCCCCACAAATCAAAGTTGTTACGTTGTTGGGGAGCAAGATCTGTACCCCTGCCCTATTTTCATACCCTCCACTCTAAGATGAGGAGAAAAAAAAGATTTTCTGCATTTGCAGCAACTGGCTTGCTTCAAGTTATGCCAGACTTAAAGCTCTGTGGTCATGTGCGTTTCCTCCGGGTGCTCCAGTTTCCTCCCACATTCCAAAAACATGCAGTAGGTGGATTGTACACTCTAAACTGGCCGTAGGTGAGAGTGTGTGTATGAGTGAGTGGTTCAAATGAATTACTGTGGCAGGGCTAGCCACCTAGTGGTGTAAACCTTGGCTTGAGATGATTGTCACTGTGATGTAGCACCCTGACCCCATGTGCAAAATGGGAAAAGGGAGTGAGGATGGATGGATGGGTGGGTGGGTGGATTGGCATTCAGAAATGTCAGTACATAAATTATTGCTTGTACTGCAGTACTGACTGGTCACCATTTGCTGATTGTGCCCCCTAACAACTTGCGCCCACTGCAGCTGCCCAATTCACCCTATCCTAGCTACTCTTTTGCACCCAAGAATGGAGGACACTGATTTTTTTAGAATATATGGAAATGTGGTAGCTAATTTAAAATGCAGAAGAAAACTCACAGTGGGAGATAAACTTGACTGCAGGAATGAGGCAGGACTGCTCAATATCTTCTCTTGCTTACAATACACTTAGAGTCCTTAGCTATGGAGATTAGAAAGCTTAATATAGATGAATATAAGTGGAAACAATCATCTGAAAAATAAGTTATTTGTGAATGACATAATACATATTAAATCCAGAGCAAAATGCAATTTTTAAATTTAAAATGCTACAAAGATTTAATCAGTTGGCAGGGGATAAAATTAATGATTAAAATAAAAACAATAGCATTAAACTATGTGCGATTATGTGACTTAGTAGAGAACTTTTCTTCCCTTAGGGGTCATGGCAAGATGAGATAGCTCGAAATATGGTGGAAAGTAATGAGCAGGTGGTTAGAGAGATGTGAACAGAAGTAACGCAGAAAATAATAAAGATAAGGCAATGGAAATGTTGATAATGGACGCAGATAGTAAAATACAAGCAATAAAAATGCTTCTGCTCCCACTGGCACTATATGCAGGACAAGCCTAGTGCAACTCTCCAGCAGAAGAGACATGGATGAAAATTCAAGAACAGCTAAAAGAATTTATATGGGATAACAGAAAAGAGAGGGTCTACTGGGACAGGTTTATCCTACCTGTAGACCAGGGCAGGTTACGATTACCTGATTTGCAGGAATATTTTAGGCCAACATAGCTGCATTTATTCTGTCTAGCCCAAAACCAAATGTGCTTACTCAAATGGAGAAAAAAAAACATGTTATTTTAGGCATTTAAAGGTGAAGGTCATAAGTTTGAGGTCAGGTTTCTCTGGAGAAGGAGAAATCAGGGAAGCAGTGCAACAGGCAGCCATATTTATATGAATCAAGTCAAAAATACTGTATCTTCCAATAGGTTTATTTAACAATTGCTCAAAGAAATTTTTGTTTATTAAGTCTAGGAATTTTTGGAATATCCTACAATGGAGGTATAGGTGTCCTAATTTATTGATAGGTAGGTAATGTTACCCCAAATAAAGGATCATAAGAAGACCATTTAGAAAACTGAGGAATCTTGCATGGTCATCAGAATACAAATATGGCTTTCTGTAACAAGCTATTAGATGATAACTAATCCTATTCAGAGTCATTCATAGTTCGATTAGCTCAATTTGGGAGTTCCTAAGGATCTGTCTGGAGATGAGCTATTCCTTGACAAATGTGGAGAGTCCACCACAACTGCCATTGGATCTGATGGCATGGAAACACAAAATCCCTATATAGAGAGACTTCTGTCTTTACATTTAAACCTAGTCTCAATAACTATGCAGTCATGGATGTTTTCCAAATACAAGACTACCTCAAGATCGGGCAATTTATTTTTTAGACTTCTGACTCAGAGGAGATGATATGATGACCCGTACTTGTGTTTTCATACTCAGTTATTTGGTGTTGCCCATTTGAAATTCACAAGAAAATCTTTCAACTTACATTTGATTAGAATGATTATCTACTTAAATTTCATTATGAGTTCTTCGTCTTTTGGTAATGTCACATAGGTTTCACTTATTCAATTTACTAACTATGAACCTTTTTGTTTTGCATAAGTTCCCTTCAGCTCCCTTGTTTCAGATGTAATCTTTCTTACTGCAGTTACTGTAGGGCGGTCTTTAGTTTTCTATATTCTTTTATGGATTTTTTGCTACTATCAATAACAACATTAATGACACTGTTAAGTACCTCAGCTGTTTTGCTGTAGTCCAACTTAACACCATATCTCTGGGTGCTGTTCTTGTGTTCTTTTAAACTTTTACTGGTTTCAAATAGTTCCAATCCATTTTTCATTTCTTTATTATGTTTTTAAGCTATTTTTAATACTCTGTATCTGTTTTTGCCAAGTTCTATATTCAGTAAATCTGGCAAATAGCTATGCTACAGAGAATTAAACCTTGGTTTCTATCTTGTGAGAGGAGTCAAAGCCTGGCTACTTCAGGAGTTGTGATTGCTTTAAGGCATTTCCTGGCCATTCCTCAGCAAAGCTAAATGTCTAAGAATGTTCCACCCTCCCATGGTGTTCTTGTTTCACTCTTAAACTCGGTATATCTCTTGTTGTCCACCCCTAATGATAATTAGACTGTACAATTCCCTCCTTGTCTTCATTCAGTGGCTATTGCCAGTAAGCATAAAGGTATCATCTTGTAAAGTCATTCCCCTCAAACTGTTCTTATACATTTGCCATCACATTTTATTCTGTATAGCCAATCTGTGTTGCTCTTTTAAACCTGTAAGCTCTTGAGTTTCCTCCCCTTGTTATAAATTTGTCTGTTGACACTCCACCTAGTCTTTTCTTATATGCTCATAGTAGAAAGCAGTAGAGGATGGAATTGGGAAATTCCCATCCTTTGACTGCTAAATCTTGATATTACCTGTCTTTCATATCATTCTATATGCTTAGTGCACAGTGCAATGTCTAGAAATATTTTTCCCATCTTATTCTTAAAATCTGCAACATCTGGGACATGACTACAAATCACCGGATAGCCTTCTATATATTTTGTATTCTAACATAATTACAAACATCCTCTGCTGCATTTACTTTACTCATTTAAACACCTAAGTAGTGGACAAGATGGAAGGTCAGATCGCCAGTTTTACCTCTGTTGTCCAGCCTTTTAGTCTCCAAGAACAGTGGACAAACTGCCTTATGGTCACAAATAAACTTATACTTTGCATTAAATTTTCCATCTGTGAGTGGTATGAACTTTGCATTAAATTTTCCATCTGTGAGAGGTATAAATACCTAATTAATATGGAGACTTTCCTCTCATCTAAAAGCTTACCCTATGAGCTTCATATACATATACCACAATCTTTCTCTAATCACATCAAAATGTCTTTTGCTGAAGCTGTAAAAGAATTGCACCCAAGCCTCTCAGAAACAAGATTAAGTCTCAAGTCAGGCCACTTATTTGCTTCATGCGTACCTCCTATAAGAGTCACCCTGAGCAAAGATATTCCATCTGTACCACTTTTAACCACATCAGCGACAATAGAAATATTTTACTGATAGTTGACTCTTTTGTCAGGCCCATGGACTCATCAATCACAAGGCTGGACAAAGAAAGGGTTACAGTTTGCTGTCTCTCATGTATCAGGATCTCAGATGTTACAAGGGCCCCAGGGACCCTAACTCTAGAAAATATAAGTATTATATGTTAATAACAGACAAAGAGCAAAGGACTTGAGATGTAAAACCCTGGGTGACATGGAGCGTGACGTATTCAGAACTTTCCATGCACATGCAAACCAGTGATGGGAGTAATATATTACAATATGTAATACATTAATGTAATATAGTACAATTTTTAGTAACTAGTAATATAACTAGTTACTTTTTCAAAATAGTAATGAAGTAATAGCAATATATTACTTTTTTTAGTAACTAGTAACTTAAATGTGCGTTACATTTGTTACTTTTGCTTAAACCAGTGGCTGTCAACATGGGCGATATCGTCCCCTAAAGAGCTATCGAAAACATCCAGGGACCCTGGATAGTATGGATAGTAATCAGATGTAAGGAGGTAATAGAGACTTTGAAGGGGAAATTTGGATAAAAAAAATTACAACATAATTTTGGCACAAGTCATAGCATGTAGCATTCATAATAGATCATTAGAATTAGTCTGGAGCAAAATTTACCTAATTTTTTTAGCACTGCATAGAGGTGAAAGTTAATGATCACCAGACTCCGGCCCCTACCCTGGTACTGTGGGACTCTCATCCATTAAACATCCTGTAACACTGGGACAATTCCAGCCTGCTAGAGATCATATCCTTACCTTACCGTACAATAAACAGCATTGGTTCTCCATACCGCCGTCAATCGGAATTGAACTCACCATTCATCGGTTTAACACCAGACGTCCCAACCAACTCACCAAGCAGGACTCTTCGGGTGGCTCTATGATCAACCAACTTTTGTCTTGACAATTTTTTATGTTCTATTTAAAATTCTTTTTGGGTTTTGATTTTTAGTTGCTGAAAATAGACAAAATGGGATAGGTTTTTATAGGGCTTGTGTTGCTGGCTGTGTATGGTTTGGTTTAATTATTATTTGTGACTCTCTAACTATAAAGACAAGTCTTCTTTCAGCTGCTCCTGTTAGGGGTCATCACTGTGGATCATTTGTCCACAAAATAAGTGGCAGAGTTTTACAGTGTACTATATTCATTGGCATTGACATACAAGAGACAGGTATGTATGTACAGTCAGAATCAAACTAGGATGTACGTGTAGGTACATTCGTTGGCACTGACATACAACAAGAGATGGGTATGTATGTACAGTCAGAATCAGACTAGGATGTACATGCAGGTACATTCATTGCCAATGACATACAACAAGAGAAGTGTATGTATGTACAGTCAGAATCAGGCTAGGACATATGTGTAGGTGCATTCATTGGCACGGACATAGGTTCATAGGTTCATACTAGGCTATCTGCCCTAGGGCATTTATAAGTCTAGCCAGAGTGTGTTTGGCTTTCACCACCCATTTTAAATTAATTTTGCTATGCCTTTTTTTGAGGTTAGTATACTGTGCCTTTGTCTAACAGTGACACAGAAGTGATAGCCGGGGTAAACCTACGATCTCCCATCCACACATCAAGATTCCTCTTGAAAAGAGTCAATGTGGGACTCTGCCTAACCTGGACTGGGATTTTATTCCAGAGTGAAGGGAGCCTCTGGGTTATGAATCTGTCCCTCCAGCATGTCCTATTTATTTCAGTGCTGAGGTTCAAGTCTCTCGAGCGCGTAGCTCGATGGGATTTGGATTTTCCGAGGTGCAGTATGTCCATTAATTCCGGGTTGGACATGGCTTTATACATCAGGCACAGATCGCCTCTGAGCAGGCGGTATGCCACTGAGTAGAGCTGGAGTTTCTTTAACCGGGCAACATATGGCATCTGTTTGAGCCCTTTGATCCTCTTGGTGAGGTACTTTTGGGGTCTTTCCAGTTACTGCAGGTGTCTGGTAAGGTGCATCCCTAAAGGGACATTGTACTCAATTATGGGCCTGATGAGGGATGAGTAAAGAGGCACGATGACCTCCCCTGATCTAGATGTGAATCCCTTCATGATTAGGTGGGCTATATAAAATGTTTTTCTAACCACTTTGGCCACGTGGTTGTCAAATGAGAGATTGCTATCAACTTGGGTCCCCAGGTCCCTAATGATTTCTGTACTTAATGGATTACCACCTATGTGGTAATTTGTGTTCACTTTGTTTTTGCCAAAGGGGATGACTATACACTTTTTGGCGTTTAGCTTGAGGCCATGGCTCTGGCATCAGTTGTCTGTTTCTATGAGGCCCTTTTGGAGGATGCTTGTGTCAGCTGGAGAGTTGATTATGGCGCCCAGTTTGCAGTCATCTGCGAACTTGGTCAGCCACAGTCCTTCTGTGTTGGCCTGTACCGCCGAGAAATATATACCGAACAAGAGAGGTCCCAGGACTGAGCCTTGTGGGATGCCACTTGTAACTGGTTTGGAGTCTGACATGGCTCCAGCAATTCTAACCATGTGGGTTCTGTCCTTGAGCCAGTTTGCAACCCATCTAGTAACATAGGGGTTTATATTTAAGCTGGTAAGCTTATCTATAATGCCAGAGTGGTATTGTATCGAAGGCTTTTGCGAGGTCCAGGTAGGCTGTGTGGACCACCTTCCCCTCGTCAATGGCCTTGGTGACGGTTTCAAAAAAATCGACCAGGTTTAAGAGGCAGGATCTGCCCTTAACAAAGCCAAACTGGGTAGGATCCAGTGTCTGTAGGTCCCCAATATCTTTATTTATGAGGTCCATGATGATCCTTTCCATAGCTTTGCAGACCAAGCTAGTCAGGCTTATGGGGTGATAGTTTCCAGGATCCGTTGAAGCACCACCTTTGTGGAGAGGGACCACTGTTGCTGTACACCACTCTTTGGGTACATATCCTGTAGTAAGGCTAAGATTGAACAGTAGATTTATGTTTGGGTTTAGCTCTTCTTGGAGTTCATGTAGGACGCAGCCCGGGACACCATCTGGTCCCATTGATGCTGTGTTTTTTGCTTTGGAGAGGGCGGCTCTTACCTGAGCATCTGAGATGTCAGGGGGGCAGCACTCTGTTGGGATAGATATTTGCCCTTTTGGTGGGGAGGGGGGGGAGTTGGGGGGAGACGTTTGCACTGAACCTGTCAGCTAGGATGTTGGCAATGTCTGTGGGCTCGGTGTATTTTTTGTCATTTTGGACTAATTCTGAGCATATCTGGGAATTCCCACCCAGGTTCCTAACATAACTAAAGAAAGCCTTGTGATTATCCTCAGTGTCCTGTGCAATTTTTCTCTCGAAGCTGG
Organism: Protopterus annectens; assembly: GCF_019279795.1. Taxonomy (NCBI): domain Eukaryota; kingdom Metazoa; phylum Chordata; order Ceratodontiformes; family Protopteridae; genus Protopterus; species Protopterus annectens. The sequence continues at coordinate 657,673,397 of NC_056736.1, forward strand.
CCTTAGACGATTTTATGAGTGCCTGTAGTTTTTTGCTAATACTGATCAGAGATGCCTTCCCTTTTTGGGATTTTGCTCTATCATGTAGTAGCTTCCTCCTTCTATTGTATAGTTTGTTTATGGCTGGGGTCCACCAGACAGGACGTCTGCCTTTGGAGGATTGGGTCTTGGTTTTATTTGGGATTGCATGATCCATGCATTCCTGAAGGTGTTCATAGAATGCGTTTATAAAGGATTCTGCAGTCTGGGCCATATTTTCCACAGGCCTGGGGGCTTTGAAGGATTCTGCCTCGGTTTTGAGGCATGTGAAATTTGCTTTAGAGAAGTTTTTCACTGTGGTTTTCTGGGCAGGGGGTGGGGTCGGGATGTGAATGTCTAGTGAGATTAGTTTATGGTCTGATCTTACCAGTGAGGGATACACTTCTGGTCTAGGGCATAGTGTCCCCATGTTGGTGATGATCAGGTCCAGTATGATTTTCCCCTCTTGTGGGAGTGGTAACAAGTTGTTCCATAGCATTTGAGTTTATAAATTCTAGGAACCTTTGGGCTAGGGTGTTGGAGCTAGAGTAATGCTCCCAGTCTGTGTGTGGGTAGTCGAAGTCGCCCAATATAATGGTGTTTGGAGAGACCTTCATACTTTCCAGTATTCTCAGGAAGGCCGAGTGGGGTTCCTGGGTTTGGGAGGGTGGTCTGTAGCAGGCTATAAACTGGAAGGCAGTTTTACCCACTGTTAGTTGCACATGGATAGTCTCTGATGCTTCGTGCTGTGCCACCAACCTGGAGGTGTGGGTATCTTTGACGAATATTGATACTCCCCCTCCTTTTGTGGTTTGGTCCAAGTTTTGGGGCCGAAAAGCATGGTATGAGGTATAACCTGGTAGTGCTGGGGTGCTCTCGGGAGCCTTGAACCAGGTTTCTGTTACTGCACAGATATCGATGTTCTCCATGCTAAGGAGAGTTTCGAGGACTTCTGGCGTTGAGTAGCATTACTCTTAGTTTCTTATCCCTTGTGATACCTATGGAGGTGGGTTTGTCTTTTGAGCCTTGCCTAAAAAAGGCACTATGGGGGTAGCAAGAGCCTTTGCCAATATCCGAAAGCCCAGGGGTGACAGGTGCAAGCCGTCCCTAGTGAAGCATCATGGCTTGTTGAGCATGTCATCCCAGGCTGACAGGCATTGGATCCCCTTTGAATGACACCAATACTTAAGCCAGTTGTTGAAATTGATCATCTTGTCTTCATATTGTGGCATCATTCTTGGTGAGGGTAAGATGTTACTCAAGGTCAGGGTCATATTGGCCTGGGCTACATGCTCAGAGAGCTCCTCTATGTCTCTTTTCATGTAGTCCAGGGAGGTACGTCTCAGGTCATTCACACCAGCATGGACAATGACTGAGTCATATTTGTACTTGCCTTGGAGTGACCTGAGTGCTTGTGTTATGTGGCGGATTTTAGCGCCCGACAGGCAGCTCACCGTGACCTTATCCTTGTTCAGCCTGGTGAGTGGGATGTCAGTGTGCCTGATGATAGAGTCACCTATTACAAGTGTATCAGGTGTGTTGTTTAGCCTTAAGGGCTGTGACTGTTCAGCACACATACAAGATTCGGGTATGTATGTACATTCAGTATCAGACTAGGATGTATACGTAGGTACATTCATTTGCACTTACATACAACAAAAGACAGGTACGTAGTACGTACAGTCAGAATCAGACTAGGACGTATATGTAGGTACATTCATTGCCAATGACATACAACAAGACACAGGTATGTATGTACAGTCAGAATTAGACTAGGATGTATGTGTAGGTGCATTCATTGGCACTGACATACAACAAGAGACAGGTATATATGTACAGTCAGAATCAGACTAGGATGTATCTGTAGGTACATTCATTGACACTGATGTACAAGAGACAGTTATGTATGTACAATCAGAATCAGACTAGGACGTATGTGTAGGTACATTAATTGGCAGTGACATACAGCAAGAGACAGGTATGTATGTACAGTCAGTATCAAACTAGGAGGTATGTGTAGGTACATACATTCATTGGCACTGACATACAAGAGACAGGTATGTATGTACAGTCAGAATCAGACTAGGATGCATGTGTAAGTACATTCATTGGCACTGATATACAACAAGAGACAGGTAGGTAGGTAGGTATGTACAGTAAGAATCAGACCAGGATGTATCTGTAGCTACATTCATTGGCATTGACATACAAGAGATGGGTATGTATGTACAGTCAGAACCAGACTAGGATGTATGTGTAGGTACATTCATTGGCACTTACATACAGCAAAAGACAGGTGTGTAGTATGTACAGTCAGAATCAGACTAGGACGTATATGTAGGTACATTCATTGGCACTGACATACAAGAGACGGGTATGTATGTACAGTCAGAATCAGACTAGGATGTATGTGTAGGTACATTCACTGGCACTGACATACAAGAGGCAGGTATGTATGTACAGTCAGAATCAGACTAGGACGTATGTGTAGGTACATACATTGACATACAACAAGAGATGGGTATGTGTGCAGTCAGAATTGGACTAGGATATATGTGTAGGTACAGTCATTATCTCTTACATACAACAAAAGACAGGTATGTAGTATGTACAGTCAGAATCAGACTATGATGTATGTGTAGGTACATTCATTGGCATTGACATACAACAAGAGACAGGTATGTATGTATAGCAAGAATCAGACTAGGACATATGTGTAGGTACATTCATTAGCATTGACATACAACAAGAGATGGTTATGTATGTACAGCAAGAATCAGACTAGGACGTATGTGTAGGTACATTCATTGGCACTGACATGCAACAAGAGATGGGTATGTATGTACAGTCTGAATCAGACTAGGATGTATGTGCATGTACTTTCATTGGCACTTACATACAACAAGAGACAGGTATGTATATACAGTAAGAACCAGACTAGGACATATATATAGGTACAGGGGATATAAAATAAGTGTACACACCCGTGTTAAAATGCCAAACTTTTGTGATATAAAAAAATGAGACCACAATAAATCATTTCAAAACTTTTCCCACCTTTAATGTGACCTACAACCTGTACAATTCAATTGAAAAACAAAAATCTGTTGGGGAAAAATATAAAAAATAAAAAACGTACAATAAGCTGGTTGCATAAGTGTGCACACGCTTAAACTAATACTTTGTTGAAGCACCTTTTGATTTAATTACAGCATTCAATCTTCTTGGGTACGAGTCTATCAGCATGGCACATCTTAACTTGGCAATATTTGCCCACTTTACCTTGCAAAAGTGCTCCAAATCTGTCAGATTGCGAGGGCATCTCTTGTGCACAGCCCTCTTCAGGTCACCCACAGATTTTCTATTGGATTTAGGTCTGGGCTCTGGCTGGGCCATTCCAAAACTTTAATTTTGTTCTGGTGAAGCCATTCTTTTGTTGATTTGGATGTATGCTTGGTGTCATTGTTGTGTTGAAAGGTAAAATTCCTCTTCATATTCAGCTTTCTAGCAGACACCTGAAAGTTTTGGGCAAAATGTGACTGGTATTTGGAACTGTTCATAATTCCCTCCACCTTGACTAAATCCCCAGTTCCAGCTAAGGAAAAGCAACCCCAAAGCTTGATACTGCCACCACTATGCTTCACTGTGGGGATGGTGTTCTTTTGGAGATGCAAAGTGTTATTTTTGCGCCAAACGTACCTTTTGAAATTTTGGCCAGAAAGTTCAACCTTGGTCTCATCAGACCATAACACATTTTCCTACATGCTTTTGGGAGACCTGATGTATTGTTTTGCAAATTTTAGCCGGGCCTGGATGTTTTTCTGTGTAAGGAAAGGCTTCTGTCTTGCAACCCTACCCCTATGTCCAGACATATGGAGAATATGGGAGATTGTTGTCATATGTAGTACACAACCAGTACTTGCCAGAAATTCCTGCAGTGCCTTCAATGTTGCTGTAAGTCTCTTGGCAGCATCCCTGACAAGTTTTCGTCTCGTCTTTTCATCAGTTTTGGAGGGACATCCAGTTCTTTGCAATGTCACTGTTTTCCCATATTTTCTCCACTTTTTGATGACTGTTTTCACTGTGTTCCATGGTATATCCAATGCTGTGGAAATTTTTTTGTACCTTTTTCCTGATTGATACCTTTCAACAATGAGATCCCTTTCATGCTTTGTAAGCTCTCTGCGAACCATGACCTTTGCTGTAGCAGGCAACTGAGTAAATGTCAAGAAAATCCTACTAGGACAGTTGAACTTTACTTGGGTTAATCAGAGTCTCTCTAATTGATGGCAGGTGTGTGCTAAAGAAGACTGAATGTTGTAATTAAATCAAAAGGTGCTTCAACAAACTATTAGTTTAAGGGTGTGCATACTTATGCAACCAGCTTATTGTACATTTTTTATTTTTTATATTTTTTACCCCTAACAGTTTTGTTTGTTTTTCAACTGAATTATACAGATTATAGGTCACATTAAATGTGGGAAAAGTTTTGAAATTATTTATTGTGGTCTCATTTTTTTATTTTTATTTAAATATTTATATGTGTTGACTGGGAGTGTCCGAGTGGACGTAGGTCCATTTTCAGCGGAGGCCCGGGGAGAAAAGCTCCACAGTTAAAATAAACAGACTAGTTACATTGGATTACATAGCGATTAACAATTTACATAGCAATTACTTACAACATATTTACAGATGAAGAACATAGTACATCAGTAGACAACTAGAATCTTTACCTGTGAAGTACATAACAGACATTAACAAATGTTACAATAAGAAGTTCCTGCTTTATAATAAGTACTAGGCTTATGAGCATCTGAGCTTGCTATAATCAAGGTGGTTAGTGGAGTGGAAAGAAAGGTAGTGGTTGGATGGGGTGTGTCATATTAGAGTGGGAGTTGCAAGGGCATAGCCAGCATGTTTTTAGGTGCGCTTTTAGTAAGGTTTTGAAGTGGGTGCATGATGGTCTGGAGGTAATTGTGGGTGGGAGGGAGTTCCATAATTTGGCTATGGCGCAAGAGAATAGTGCTTCACCAGCAGAGTTATTGGCTTTAGTAATCTGCAAGTGATTTTTGTTGCTGGATCTTAGTGGTCTGGTGGTGCGATAGGGTTGGAGTAGATTCTGGAGGGATGGGACATTTAGTGGATGGTTTACTAGCTTGTGGGCGAGTGAGAGTTGATACCATTGAAGGAGGTGAGGGAGCTCAAGCCAGCCCAGTTCAGCAAGTGAGAGACAATGGTGACTATGGTAGGATGCCCCTGTGGTGAATTTGGCGATTTTGTTATAGCAGGTCTCTAGCTTGTTTAGATCGCATTGCCTTAGGTTGGTATATATTGGAGAGGCATTAAGTAGGGTGGAGATAAGGTGGGAATTTGCTATTGAAATCTTTGCTGCTTTGGTGAGAAGTTGCTTATTTATGTATAATACTCCTAGTTTTTTGTGGACTTTTTTTAAGGTCATGGATATGTGAATGTCAAATTTTAGTTTATTGTCTATTTCCACTCTTAGCAATTTGGTGTGTCAGTTGGGTATATAGTGGTGTTGTCTTTTGCTGTGATGTTAAAGTGAGAGTTGTTTTGAGTATGTTTGGTGGGTTGGAAGATGAGTAGTTTAGTTTTGTTTGGGTTAAGTATTAATTGGGCATCGGATAACCAAGTTTCAACAGAGGAAAAGGCTTCCTGTGTGGCTTTTTGCAGTTTGGGTAGGGACTGGGCTGAGCAGATGATGGTTGAGTCATCTGCGTATTGTATGAGTGTGCCATGTTTGGTGGCAGAGGCTAGATTATTGATGAAAACAGAGAAAAGTAGGGGTCCAAGGACAGATCCTTGGGGAACCCCTATGGAGACAGGTAGTTGGGGAGATGTCATTCTGCCATACAACGGATTGTTGGTGGTCAGACAGGTAACTCTGAAACCAGTTAGTGACTGACTGTGAGAAGGATAGGTTATTGAGGACAGAGATAAGTTGTTTGTGTGGGACCATGTCAAATGCTTTAGATAGGTCTAGGAAAGTAGCAGAGGAGAGATAGCCATTGTTTTTATGCTGGAGGATAGTGTTAGTAGAGGAGATTAAGGCAGTGGTGGTGCTATGGTTTGGACAGAAACCATGCTGAGTATTGGAAAGGAGGTTGTTAGTAAGGAGGTAGGTTTAATATCACAAAGACCTGACATTTTAACAGGGGTGTGTACACTTTTTATATCCACTGTACATTCATTGGCACTTGCATACAACATGAGACAGGTATGTATGTACAGTCAAAAATCAGACTAGGACATATGTGTAGGTGCATTCATTGTCACTGACGTACCTCAAGAGATGGGTATGTATGTACAGTCAGCATCAGACTAGGATGTATGTGTAGGTGCATTCATTGTCACTGACATACAACAAGAGATGGGTATGTATGTACAGTCAGAATCAGACTAGGAAGCACAATAACTGATACGTGCGGAAAGATGATCAAATAGCCACCATAAATGGTTATTGGGAAAAAATCTATTCAGCAGCCTAGAGTTTTGACATTAGCAGCCTGCATAGGACTCAACAATAACAATTTTGAGGAATGAAAATATCAATTAATCAACTGACAATTAGTATAACAAGTTTGTACACCATTGCCATTCATCATGGACTTAAAGCATTACTTTCACTTTGAGAAATTATACCTTTCCTCATTTTTTTATTAGAATTGCTGAAGTTTCATTAGAAAAATAATTATTTTATGCTTGATAGCATTAACAGGGCCCCATATGCACCTATATGTGCGAATTCATCATGTGTGTTTGTGGTGTATGTATGTGTGTGTGTTTATATATATGTAGATAGATTGATAGATATAGATAGAGGGATATAGATAAAGATAGATAGATAGATAGATAGATAGATAGATAGATAGATAGATAGATAGATAGATAGATAGATAGATAGATAGACATTTCATTTGAGAATAATGTTATTAGTTATTTTTATTATATTGATAACTTACTATATGCGTGCATAGTGGATTCCTACATGTTTTTCTAATTGTTGGTGATATTAAATGCAATAATTATTATATTGTTTTTGGTTTCAATGTTACTTATAACATTTATATATTTTTTGGATGTTGAACTATTTAATGATAACTTAACTTATATTAGACTTCTCAGGAAAAAGATGGCTGCTCAGGGCTTTTAGTATGGGTCTGCTTGGCACCATTACCTTCCTTTAGGTAAATTCTTAAAAGCTCATAGAACAGGTAATAAATGGTATTGAGTTTTATTTGAGTGAGGCAAAGAAAATGGTTAACTTATTCTTACTGAGAATCTACTCTAAGGAGTGAGTATCTAATGTCTATTTCGAGGCCTGTGATAAAGACATGACTGAGCTTTTAAAAAACAATAAGTGTAACATTATATGGAACACTAGCTGTCATAAAAGTAATTCTATTTATTTACTGCATTTGTAAACTGGAAAGTCCACTGGGCCTAAAAGAGCCCATTTTTGGTGGAGGTCAGGGGAGAAAAGCTCCGACAAGAACATAGATGCAGAAAAATTTTAAACATTAATTGGTACAAAAGTAGAAAAACATGTTACACATAGTGGTTACAGTAATATATAAAGAATATATACATAAATCAGGAATTTAGTTGGTCTGATTACAGTAACATATATAGAATATATACATAAAACCAGGAATTTAGTTGGTTGCCAGTTGAATTCAGAGTGGTAAAAACGGAGATAAATTAATCAGCATTATTGTACCAGTATCAACAAGCGATGAAAGAAAAAAATAAATAAATATGGAGAAAGTATAATCAGTCACTAGTAGTAAAAAGCATAGGAGTTTAGTTATAATATAAGGAGAAGGAAGAGGTTAGGTTATAGAGCAGGTACATAGCCAGGAAGAGTAGAGATGATTTTTCAGTATTTGTTTGAAGGTGGTGGTGCTGCCTGTGTTTCTTACTGAAGGAGGAAGCGAGTTCCATAGTCTGGCAACAGTGAAGGAGTAAAGCAGTTGACCAGCTGATAAGGTGGGCTTTTCTACTTTTAGAAGTAGATGATTTTCATATCTTAGTTGCCTGCTGGGTTGGTATTTGGCAAGTAGAGTTAAGAGAGCAGGACAGTTTGTGGGTCTGTAGATTATTTTGTGTGCTGTACTTAGCTGGGTGAATGAGCGATGCCTGTTCACAATTATTTTAGTCATCTTAGTGAACCTATCTGGTGTATTCACCTGGCACAGAGTGCTCATCTCTGTGGTAGATGTAATAGTTGAATTAATTAATGGCAGTACATTTTGCTTCGTAATTTATTATTTTCATGACAGTGATGTCATGTTCATTTATTTGGTATCACATTTAAGAGCCCAAATGCTATATGCATGATAAAGTTTTACCTGTCATGCATGCAGCATTCTGGTCAATATGCAGGTGGTGTTAAGGGGTCAGGTACATTTCTGGATCATCAGAAGCTAAGGTGCAAGACTAGGTGTCTTCACGTTATACCGGGAAGAAGTAAAATGATTCAGTTACATAGACTGTTTTTGAACCCCACTGCCTGGTCTTTGCATAGTGTTCACTGCACAGAGAAAAGATATTGTCATAGCATCTTAAGATAGGTATGCATTTCCTGCCCTTGTATGATATCATACTGGGAATATGGCTGTTTCTTTGCTCATCTAAAGTTGACACTGCAGGATTTCAGAAGTCCTCTGTAATGTTGGCCCTTCTGCTCTGGAATTCCACTATTAGTGCATTTGAGTAAGCAAATGGATGGGCTACATATGACAGATTCAGTTGAATTTGTTGAGGCTGTGTATTTGAGAAATATTTGCAAGTACTTATATAAAAATTAATGGAGAAATACAATAATTTGTATAGCATGGATGATTTTGAATGTTTCTTAAATAATGAAAAAAGTGACAAACTGGTGAGAGAAATCGGATTAACTTTTTTGGGAGTGTAGACTGATGCTTGAATTATGTCAAATAAAGGTAAATATAATTACAGAAAAAGAAAATTGAAGGAATACAAATGTTAGGCCAAAAAAGAAAGCAGCTGGGAGACATTAAGTATTTGGAATGATGATAGCATATCTGAATAAATCTGGGAAGTAACACGACTGAATGCATATGATAAATTAAATATGAAGGGAAATGCAAAGCATTGAAACATTCACAAAGATTTACCTTCAGTTTGTTGACTAACACGAATGCTGACATCCTGAAATTAGACCACTCTACCTCAAAAATGGAAACTGACTTCCTAGTACTCATACAATGAGGTTCCTTCTCAGCGCATGCAAATATTACTTAAAAATAACCAACTTCAACAATACCCCCTGCTAATTATATACACCAACTCCAAGGTTGCAGAATCCCAAGGAAAAGGGAATATTCTCCTACCCGTGGATTGTTCATATCTCACACTTGTTGACTATCTATATAGTTGACCAAATGCAGTCAATAAAACAGAAACTGTCCAAACTTCCTGTCAATGTCAACCAAACCAGAGGAACCCTTATAAATGCAGTCCTACACACATATACAGGCACATTTGTATAATCAAAATATTTTGCTAGTAAAAGTAATTTGAAAAAGAAGAAAAACATAACCAAAATTAACATAACAAATCAAAAAATCTATCTGAAAGGATTGTCTGTCAAATGTCTTACTCCCTGCAATGCATTTGCAATGTGTCCCAGAATAGTTTTCATTCTGAGTAGCCCTATTTGCGTTTTTCCCTCTCCATGCTGCTGGACAGCGTGTCACTCTATCCTAGGCCCCCAGAAAGGTACATGTACTGTGGGCCATGATTTGCAAATTATATTGTTGCTGATCAACTATAGTGTAGAAGATGTGGATACAGTTCAGTGCACTTCAAAATAGCATTACCTAGCTACGAGCACTTTTCAGCATCTGAGGGGAAAGCATTAGGGGTTTTGCTTGTTTCAGACTCTCATTTTCTACAACAGTTCCTTGACTTTATGCTGTAGCTTATAGAGGAACATATTACATTTCCACAGCAGTAGAGAAGAGAACCACATCTGTGCAGACTTTTTATGAGTGAAGCAACCTGAATGAAACTAAAAGAAGTGGAGACAGATGCCCAATCATGGGAGCAAGTTTTTTTCTTAATTATAACACTATGTGTCACTCCGTCAAACAGTTTGTAGGATAATATTTTTAAGTGTGTGTGTGTGTGTGTGTGTGTGTGTGTGTGTGTGTGTGTGTGTGTGTGTGTGTGTGTGTGTGTGTGTGTGTGTGTGTGTATAGATGAAACTTAACAGAGAGTTAGCATTGTCTGCATGTGAGGCATACTTTAGTCATACAATCTTTAGAAAATCTTTATGAACATATGACATGCACATGACACTCTTAATTTACTTTAATATTACACAGCAAATTAAATATGAACATTTTGATTATACAGGATTTGTTGTAAAGATGTTATTGCAAATATAAGTTTAATTTTTCTTCTGTCTTGCAAATAACATCTGTCGATGCTAATGCCAACTTTTACATCTCACATGATGATTTTTTTTGTGAATTGTAATTAATTTCCTGTCCTGACTACTATTCATCATGATATTATTAAACCATACTCACTGTCCGAAGAATCTGATATACTAACTCAGAGACTTGATCAAGTGAACCTGCTCAGACAAGACTAAAACACCAACCAGGCTACCTGTCTGCCAAAGCGTTTTTGTGTGTGTGAGAGTGTGTGTGTGAGAGAGTGTGTGTAGAGAGCTGCAATGTGTTGTACTATATGACTCTGACATTAATAAGCTGATATACATTACTGTGACCATTATTTATGTATTCAATCAGAATACTGTCAAACATCCGAGATATACACAGCCAATCATGTTGCTGTAATTAGTAATCAGACCTAAAACAGAGACTGAGTAGCCAAAAAAACCCCAGACTTACATATACCAAGTCATGGATGGCTATTTCTCAGACTATTCCCTTTCCTCCAAGATACGGTGATCTTGGAGTTGGTATGTATAAGTTTGGAGGGGGCTTGCCCCCACATCAGTGGAGTAGGAGGCTTGCCCTCTGCAAAAAAAATAAATAAATAAATTTAAAGGAGAAATGCGATGTTTGAGATTCATTCTTTTCCTATATTTCATTCTTTTTTTCACATGCTGGCACTCAGTATTTTGAGTACTGACATTTTAATAGGTAGCTGGAAGTTGCAGGGTACTGTACTGTATGGTTCTGACAACAGACTGAAAGCTGATATGCATTACTGTGTCCACTATTTATGTATTTGTTCATTCAAATCATCAGAATCAGGCATCTGATATGTAAACAGTCACACAAGTTGCTGTATCTGGTAGACACATCTGTGTGTATGTATGAATGGATACATGCGAAAGGTTGTGATAACTTATATTGTATGGTTATGAGACCAGATGTACATTACTGTTTCTATTGTGCATGTATTCATTCAACTGATCACAGTCAGACATCTGAGATGTACACAGTCACAGCTTGCTGTAATAGGGAGAAATGTGTGTGTGTGTGTGTGTGTGTGTGTGTGTGTGTGTGTGTGTGTGTGTGTGTGTGTGTGTGTGTGTGTGTGTGTGTACGGGTCATTGTCTTTTGAATTATTAGAAAATATTACTGTGAAATTAAAAATATTTCACATAATATCAAGTTGTAACTATACAGTGTTTATTCCTTTAAGTCTCTCGTGAGGCCTTTGATAGAAATGAAGCTTCAGTCTGTCATATTTTTAACTCACAAGTTGTTATATTGGACAGAGTTGAAAGATTTTATACTAAACAGATTAAAAGATTTAAAGTGCAGACTTATAAGAATAGATTGAAGAAACTGCCTTTGTGTTCTACTTCATAAAAACTGGTGAGAAGTGATTTCATTAATATTTATAAACATATGTATGACAAAGTATAGAACTTGTGTGGGGATCAATGTATTTGAGGCATAAATATGCATCAAGAAACAGTAATTTTTTGTTGTAAATAATACACTGACAAATATGAAACAATTTAGGTGTTTTCATAATATGGAATTTGTTGTCCTAATGTATTAGGTGTGCAGAGATGATTGGTTTGGGGACAGAGTATTTGATCCATCTTTAAAGGTGACAAACTCTTTCAAGGCCTTTCTAGGTTTTGTACTTATATTTTTCAAGCACTGAACATTTTAAGATCTGTTGTACTGTATGGTTTTGACAGCACTAAGCTGACTATACATTGCTGTGACCATTATTTATATATTTATTAATTAATTTTCCCACAAACATCTGAGGTATACATAGTCATACAAATTGTTATCATCAGTGGGCACGTATTTGTGTGCGTTTGTTTCTGCACATGTGTTTTCATAGGTTGGTACTTGGCTATCAGCCCTAGGGTCTATACAAGCCTAGCCATAACAATTCCCTGGCTATTTCTTCCCACACTATTTACTTCCCTGGACCCCTGTCTAGTAGGGCAACTGACATGATCCCTGGGGTGAATTTCCTTTCTCCCATCCAATCGTCAAGGTTCCTTTTGAAGAGGGACAAACAGACACTCTGCTTGACATGTATGGGCAATCTATTCCAGAGTCTGGGGAGTCTCTGGGTCAGGAACCTATTCCTCCAGCATGTTTTGTTTATTGTGATGACAAGGTTTAGATCCCTGGAGCATGTGGCTCGGAGGGATTGGGATTTCTTTAAGTGTAGCATGTCCAACAGCTCTGGGTTTGACATGGCCTTGTATGTTAAGCAGAGATCACCTCTGAGTAGACGATATGCGACAGAGTATAGCTGGAGTTTTTTAAGGCGGTCAGCGTAGGGCATCTGCTTTAGGCCTGTGATTCTTTTAGTGAGGTATTTCTGAGGCCTTTCCAGTTGTTGCAGATGACTTGAGAGGTGCATACCAAATGGGGCGTTGTGTGTACAGTGGGACAATGACCTCCTTTTTTCTGGATGAAAAGCTCTTAGTGATGAGGTGTACCACATAGAAGGATTTCCTGACTGTTGTGGTGATGTGGTTATCGAAGGTGAGACCACTGTCCACCTATGTCCCTAAGTCTCTTATCACACTTTCGGTGTTTAGTGTACTGCCACCTATATGGTAATTAACCATTATTTATGTACTTATTCAGTCATTTGATCATACTTGGACATCTGAGATGTACACAGTTAGCAAAATGGTTGTAATTGGTGGGCACATCTGTGTGTGTGTGTGTGTGTGTGTGTGTGTGTGTGTGTGTGTGTGTGTGTGTGTGTGTGTGTGTGTGTGTAGGGGTTCCAATGTGTTACACTGTATGGCTTTGACAGCAGCAAGATGATATATGTTACTGTCACCATTATTTATGTTACTATTTATTAATTTGATCACAGTCAGACATTGTGATAGTTGTAATTGCTGGGCATATGAATGTGTGTTTAAATATATATGTATTATGTGTGGGAGGTTGCAATGTGCTGTACTTTATGGCTCTGGCACCAGTAACCTGGAATACATTACTGTGGGCGTTATGTATGTATGTACGTGTTTATTCATTTGATCACAGATGCTTCAAGTGAACACAGTCAATAAACTGGATAAAATTAGTGTGCACTGTGTGTGTGTGTGTGTGTGTGTGTGTGTGTGTGTGTGTGTGTGTGTGTGTGTGTGTGTGTGTGTGTGTGTGTGTGCGCATGTGGAGAGAGTGAGAGAGAAAAATTGGTTCATGTTAAACAATCATTCAAGCTCTGCAGGACTGATATATATTTGTGTGAAGCAAACTGAAATTCTTTACTATGGCTACTATTTATGTGAAGAAAATTGCTACAGCCATTTTTAAGCAATCAGTCATCTTAGTGCAGACAGTCAAGAATGTGGCTAGACATGCTTGGTTACTGGGGCACTCTATGGATGAAAATGACCTGCTGTCATTTGTTCAAATTAAACAGTCATGCAGGCTTTGCAGGACTAATGTATATTTATGTGACTCAAATTGGAATACTTTACTGCGGCTATTATTAATTACAATCAAACATCTGAAGTATGCAGAGTCAGTAATGTAGCTGTAATTGTTAGGTACAGTGGTTGTCTGTGGATACAGCACTCCTGTTTGATCACAGCTAAGAAGTCTATGATCTAGGTTGGCAGGAGAAGTTTCATACAATGCATTGCTCAAGTGAATGAAAAGTGATCATTGAAATGGCTTATGACTATTTGTGCCTTAGCGATATTGAGAAGGATCTAAGAGCAACAAGTTGGCCATAATGTCTTCCAGTTTCCATTAAAGCCAAACTTTAGCATTTCACACAATAAGTGACTGTTTTTGGTGGTTTGGAAATGATGAGTGTGAAAGCACCTGATCACTCGAAGCTCTCCTCAGTATGGAGAACATAGATATCTGTGCAGTGACAGAAACCTGGTTCAAGGCTCCAGAGAGCACCCCAGCACTACCAGGTTATACCTCATATCATGCTTTTCGGCCCCAAAATCCGGACCGAACCACAAAAGGAGGGGGAGTTTCCATATTTATCAAGGATATCCACACCTCCAGGTTAGTGGCATTGCATGAAGTATCGGAGATCATCCATGTGCAACTAACAGTGGGCAAGACTGCTTTTCAGTTTATAGCATCCTACAGACCACCCTCTCAAAATCAGGAATCCCACTCGGCTTTCCTGAAAACATTGGAGAACATGAAGATCTCTCCGAACACCATTATATTGGGCGACTTCAACTACCCAAACATAGACTGGGAGCACTACTCAAGCCCCAGCACCTTAGCTCAAAGGTTCCTGGAAATTATAAACTCAAATGCTATGGAACAGCTAGTCACCACTCCCACAAGAGGGGAAAACATACTGGACCTGATCATTACCAACATGGGGACTCTATGCTCCATACCAGAAGTATATCCCTCATTGGTAAGATCAGACCATAAATTAATTTCACTGGATATCCACATCCTGACCCCACCCCCAGCCCAGAAAACCACAGTGAAAAACTTCTCAAAAGTGAACTTCTCACTTCTCAAAACCGAACTGAAATCCTTCAAGGCCCCAGGGCCAGTGGAAACTACGGCCCAAACTGCAGAATCCTATATAAACGCATTATACGGACATCTCCAGGAATGCATGGATCATGCTATCCCAAACAAAACCAAGACCCAATCATCCAAAGGCAGGCGTCCAGTCTGGTGGACCCCAGCCATAAATAGACTGTACAACAGAAGGAGGAACCTACTACATGATAGAGAAATATCCCTAATAGGGAAGGCATCTCTGATCAGTACTAGCAAAAAATTACGATCCCTCATAAAATCCCCCAAAGCTAGCTTTGAGAGAAAAATTGCACAGGACACTAAAGACAATCATAAGGCTTTTTTCAGTTATGTTAGGAACCTGGGATGCAACTCCCAAACTTGTCCTGAGTTGATTCTAAATGACAAAAAATACACTGAACCCACAGACATCGCCAATATCCTAGCAGACAGGTTCAGTGCAAACTCCCCCCCCCCAAGAGAGCAAGTATCTATCCCGGCAGGGGGCTCCCTCCCAAACATCTCTGATGCTCAGGTGAAGGCTGCCCTCTCCAAAGCAAAAAACACTGCTTCCATGGGACCAGATGGCGTCCCGGGTTGCGTTCTACATGAACTCCAAGAAGAACTAATCCCTCAAATAAAACTGCTGTACAATCTCAGCCTCACTACAGGATATGTGCCCACAGAATGGCATACAGCAACAGTGGTCCCACTCCACAAAGGTGGAGTCTCTACAGACCCTGGAAACTATCGCCCCATAAGCCTGACTAGCCTAGTCTACAAGGCTATGGAGAAGATCATCATGGAGCTCATAAACAAAGACATTGGGGACCTACAGACACTAGATCCTACCCAATTCGGCTTCGTCAAGGGCAGATCCTGCCTTTTGTACCTGGTTGACTTCTTTGAAACAGTCACCAAAGCCATAGATGAAGGGAAGGTAGTCCACACAGCCTATCTGGACCTAGCAAAGGCATTTGATACAATACCCCACTCGGGCATCATAGATAAGCTATTCCGCTTAAATATAAACACCTATGTCACAAGATGGGTCGCAAACTGGCTCAAAGACAGAACCCACAGAGTGAGAGTTGCTGGAGCCATGTCAGACTCGAAACCGGTCACAAGTGGTGTCCCACAAGGTTCTGTCCTGGGATCGCTCTTGTTCGATATATACTTTTCCGAGGTACAGGCCAACGTGGGAGGACTATGGCTCACCAAGTTCGCAGACGACTGCAAACTGGGCACCATAATCGACTGTCCAGCGGACACAAACATCCTTCAAAAAGGTCTCACAGAGACGGAAAACTGGTGCCAGAGCCATGGTCTAAAGCTAAATGCCAAAAAGTGTATAGTCATACCCTTTGGCAAAAACAATGTGCCCACAAACTACCACATAGGTGGTAAACCATTAAGTACAGAGAAAGTAATTAGGGATCTGGGGACCCAAGTTGATAGCAATCTCTCCTTTGACAACCACATTGCCAAAGTGGTTAGAAAG
This sequence comes from Protopterus annectens, assembly GCF_019279795.1. NCBI lineage: Eukaryota > Metazoa > Chordata > Ceratodontiformes > Protopteridae > Protopterus > Protopterus annectens. The sequence continues at coordinate 657,689,897 of NC_056736.1, forward strand.
ACCTTCTACATAGCCCACCTCATCATGAAAGGATTCACATCTAGATCAAGAGAGGTAATCATGCCCCTTTATTCATCCCTCATCAGGCCCATCATAGAATACAATGCCCCTTTTGGGATGTACCTTACCTGACACCTGCAGCAATTAGAAAGACCCCAAAAGTACCTCACCAAGAGGATCAAGGGACTCAAACAGATGCCATATGCTGCTCGGTTAAAAAAACTCCAGCTCTACTCAGTTGTATACCGCCTACTTCGAGGCGATCTATGCCCGACATATAAAGCTATGTCCAATCCAGAATTAATGGACATGCTCCACCTCAGTAAATCTAAATCCCTTAGAGCCACATGCTCGAGGGACTTGAACCTCAGCACAGAAATAAATAGAACTTGCTGGAGGGACAGATTCATAACCCAGAGGCTCCCTTCGCTCTGGAATAGAATTCCAATTCATGTTAGGCAGAGCACTTCACTGAATCTCTTCAAGAAGAATCTTGATGAGTGGATGGGGGATCGTAGGTTTGTCCCGGGGATTACTTCCGTGTCACTATTAGACAGAGGCACAGTAAACTAAACCTTAAAAAGGGCACAGTATACTCAAATCAAGGGGTGGCGTAAGCCAAACAAAATCGGGCTAGGCTTATAATTGCCCCAGGGCAGGTAGCCTAGTATGAACCTATGAACCTATCTCAATGGCACAGTACAAAGTGACCAGTGCTGGCATGTCATAGTGCTTTGTTCACTGTGAGTTATTGGCTGTGGTTCCTTCTCTGTGGAGTCTGAATGGCCTTCCTCCCTATGAGTGGGTTTTATTCAACACCCCAAACGCATGTAGAAGGTGAGTTGTAGGAAAGTACAGACTGTGAGAATGACGTGTGTGTGTGTGTGTGTGTGTGTGTATGTTGCTTTTGTGTGTGTTATGTGGCAACCTTTGATAGACCTGCCTTTTCGGCAGCATTGTCAGTATGTGTGTGCATATGTGAAAAATAATATAACTAGTTTTAATGCACATTGTCAAGGAAAGCACATACATAACTTTTCTGGCTAGCATTAAGTAAATAACAGTTATACGATTATCTTGAAAAATAAGGCATAATACATACCATTGATCACCTAGACTATTGAGCTTTTAGAGCCACAAGACTTCCAGATCCAAGACCATGTAAGGGAGATTTTGACACAAGATTAATAGTGGGACCAGTCCTCAACCTTTTCCCTGGGCACCTCCTACTTTAAAACTAGACTAGCTTAGAGATGTGCTTAGTAAGTTATTATATATTATGTGTGGCTGGAGACACTGTGGTCATTATTTCTTTAACTTCATCATAATCAAATATCAGAGATGTACAGAGAATGTAAATGTAACTATACATTGTCTGGGAGCAGCATATTGTCTAGGAGCAACAAGTTAGAGTGATTTACTGTGATAATCATTTTTCACTTTCTTCATATTTAAACATGAAACATATATACAGATGGCTATTATAACAGCATAGTGATCAATTGACATAGTATGTGTATACATCTGCAGCAATTTGAAATAAATTAATGTGACCACTTCTTCTTTCACTTTGGTCATAGTCTAACAATAGAGGGGTACACAGAAGGTGCTGTCTCTTAGGGGAAAGGGGACGAAGCATGCTGTGTTTGTGAATGACACCAACAACTTTAAATATATGACTGTGGCCATTTGTTGTTTCACAGTCATTCCACTAACTCCAAAGAGGTATATAAAAATTATAGTCATTTTTTGGACTAAGGTAGCTGGCGATATCCCTCAATATGATTTTTACATCTAAGCAAGTGTTTGTCTTTTCAGTTTATTGTGAACTGCAATTTGTGTCATCTTTAAATATTAAATATTGGACACAACTTATTTCTTCCTTGAAAAATAAAAATGAATTTCTTACCATACTTATATTTTCTGAGCCATCACTGGATTAAAAGGCTGGTAAAAAAGCCCAAAAATGTACCACAGGGCATCTAGAACCTTATGACTTCTAGGGGCCTAGCAGTCCTCAGAATCTCCATAAATTAATTTACTTCCTCCACAGTTATAATGATGCAGTATTGACCAGAAAGAGTGTATTGAAATGGTGGAGGAAAAGCCTGGAGTATAATACAAAAACAAGAAATAATTAATCTGTCTGTATGGTGTGAGTGAAAACCAAGGGATACTGGTAGGGAGGCATGGGAGAATTGCTGGACATTTTAAGGGTCTTATTTAGTCCTTTATTTGGAGCTTCATTCTCTTTAGGTCAGCCCTGTTGATCGTAGTTGGACATCTGAGGTGTATACAGTCAATAAAATTTGCTAGAATGAGTGGATACTGAGCCAATATCTGGATAAAAGTGATTGAACCCAGCTGTTGTTAAATCACAAGCAATCTGCTGTACTATAGCACCACTCTATTCCAGTTAGCCCCACCAATTCAGTTGCTTCTTGTAGCTCTCCCTTGCAGTGAAGTCACCAGCTGTCAATGTGTGCAGTGTACGGGGCATCACATACAATATATCTATGTGGCATTCAGGTAGTCCCCATAATTTCAACATCTGAAACGCATGCATCCTATATCAGAATTTCATACAGGATGACTTTCTATGGATCATCTAGTTGTAGCACGAGTTTCTAACCATAGTGACATGGATATACCTTTCCAATGGACATAGGTATCAAACCACTCATAATTGTGTCCACTGTTATGAGTTTCAGGCATTGCAGTGTATGCCTTGTAGTCATGGATAAGGGCTACCCCTCAATAGCTCCCAGACCATGACAAGGATAGAGTACAGCACAGAAAAGTCTCAGACACAGAACATTGTTGAATGCATGTATGTTTAGATTTATAAAGGCTTACTACCACTGTTTGAATATATTTGATGGTCCATTGTATTATACACTGGAGATGTGCATTAAGATATTCATCGTCTGTGCCGTGCCACACAATATGGTGCTATAAAAGCAGTTACAATGTGGGAACTTTAAAATGCCACCACACAGGATGCAGATAAAGAGTCATCTGAGAAGCTGACTGCAATTGAACCCCATGTGAGGCAGAGGTGGGCAAACATGAAGTAGCAATGGCAAAGAGGTGATTTTTTGCCCACAACTATGAGGAATAACATGGAAAATAAAAAATAAATCTGAAGCATTAGTCATATAAGTGGCTAGGGTGTTAGGCTATCAGGGATGACATATTCCAGTGTTGCGATGGAGCTACCATTTTGTGAGCACTGGCTGGGCATATCGTGTGCCCTGCAGTATCAGAACTGGCTGCATCCTTTCTGAGTGGATCTGTGTAGCATGGTGGGTTAATGCAGTTGGCTATAGTTGAGAGGGGCCCGGGTATAAAACTTGCCAGAGGTACTTATTTGTCTTGAAGGGAGGTTGGCCTTATGGTTGAGTTGTCTTCCTTACAGACAGAAGGTGCGGTGTTTGGATCTCACATGGAGTAATTGGCTAGGCTTAAAATGGCCCACAAAAGCAGTTAGCTTGGTACTATTCTATGAACCTATGAACTCTATGATGGATAGTGTAGCACTTGGGGAGCAAGAATGGGAACCCTACTATGACCCGGTTCTTGTGAGCAACCATAGATAGTCTGCTTCCATGGTCCTGTGATTGGCCACAGGAGGTGTTGAACTCAGTAAGCCAACAGTTGAGTGGAATGGTGTGAAACTGTAGGAATCACAGCAGCTGACATAGTGGGATTTCCCCTCACAGTGGATCTGAAAGAACATTGGACATATCCATGGGAGTGTCCACAACAATGGGAGGAGGCATCCATGGACAGAGGTGACAGTGAAGAGTTGCTGGAATAATGTGTGCCATCTGCATACAATGTGCTTGCAACCATGCACAGTGCATCCAGCCCCTAGTATGGCCACAGTAGACATTTGCCAGTATCCTCAGTCATATACAAGTGGATGCCAACATGACCTCCAGTGACCTCAGCAGGCATGTTTGCTCTAGGTCCCTATATGTTATGTCATTCTGCATGTGTTGCAGAATGTCCAGTAGCCCATATAGCAGTTATACATCCTAATGCAGACAATGCAGCACACTCTTCCTCTCCAGTGTAGTGTGCATAGTGGCTGTCTGCACCTGAGGTCACTGACCTACATACAGAGGGCAAGAAATATCTTGAGAGTATGAAGGTGATGGCCACTTACACACCTCTCCCATGTGATGGGTACACACACTTCAGATGCAGTGTCAGTCACTGATGCCTTCTGTGATAGTGACTCTTGTGCTGCTTGGGTGGGAGTAACATGGACATGCCACTAAACACAGGAGATGCAAGAGATTCAACCTGCTTCTCCACAGTTGCTTCATATGGGAGGAAAGAGTGCATACCCTCCTATGTTCTGCATGGTGTCATCAGCAGAGCCATAAGTGACCCTTTGATGTCAGGCATGCACTGACTTGTTGTGCTGGACCCTCCACCAGTAGAACCTATGAAAGTATAAAAACAATATAGCTGCGGCAATGCTAAACATATGTGTCACCCATGTCAACATGTAGCACACACACTATATACTACTTCACGCAAATTGTTTGCATGATCTACGGGACAGACATACCTTGTGGTATATGTTCTCATGGTTGTAGCAATGAAGCACCTAGAGAACAGGAATGCATTTGTTCTGCTAACTACTCCATTTACACTAGGGGGTCACTGTGCAATAGTAATCTAACCTGAGGTATCCCCTACAGACACCCAAGCAATTATCACCAACCCATCTTTCCCATCTAAGCCACCTCCAAGTATGACAGTTCTCTCACCAGCCCTTGAAAGTGTTACTAGGAATTCCTCCACCTTAAAAGCAATACAATCTTACCTATTTGAAGAAGCCAAATGCTTATGATTTTGTGATACTGGTTAAGAAGCAGAATCTTACGAAAATCTTATGTGGTTTAATATTATTGTGTATAACTAAACTCATTCTTCTTACATATAAAATTTTCTAATAAACATATATAACATCCTGTCTTGTAGTGTTTTGTAGCAACATAATGTTTCTGTTTTCTCTTAAATTGATATGTAATTTGCTTTTATTGGATTTTCTTATCTGCTGTAAATCTTGCAACATTGTACCACAGTTGCAGCTGAAGAGGGTCAACTGACCATCCCACCTACCTGGTCAATGAATTGAAAATAAGTAAATAAATAAATAGTGAGATGCCTCTCTGCAAGTGGCCCACCTCTTGGTGGATCTGTTCCCAGCAATATCTTGTTCTTTGGGTTGACTTGTAATATCATATTGGTGACTCTACAATGCACCTGCACTACTGTCTTATTATGGCTGTTCACAGCTTTGATGTCCTGCTACACGTCCTACCACACCTGGTACCCGAAAGCCTTGTCTGCTGTACTTTTCTCATGGATATACATGCCATGTGTGCATAGGGCCTGCAATAGTACCACTGTCCTCAGTACGGTGAATTTTTCCAGCTGCTGCCATGCTGTCAGTCCCATGACAATACATGTACTTTGTGAATTGTACATGTGAATGAGCGTGTATGCATGTGTGTGTGTGCGTGTTTGTGTGTATATGCATGTGTGTGCATGTGCACACACACAGAAGTGTGTACATGTGCATATTCATGAGTATGTGTGCATATGACTGCCCTGTTTAAACACCACTGTCTCAACACTGCCACCCTGCCCTTATTTGGCGGCTACATACCTGCCTGATAATATTCTATCACCAGTCCCACCCTGTGCCTTGCTAACAGCAATGGACATGTTGCCACTGCTTGCCATCTGTGGTAACACACTGTTCTGAGAGATGTTCTATGACCTATGTACAGCAGGTCTCATATTCCCTGTAGCATGTCTTGAGGTCTGTGTGCATATGGTACAATGCTGTTCCCTTCCCCAGGAAGAACAGGATAATAACCTGTCATGTCTATTTGCTCCATTCCCAGATTTCCAGTTGGGTTGTGCACCCCCAAAGCAGGACAGTAATCTATTATACCCTTATGCTCCATTCCCTGTCACTGTAACGCCCCCACATGGCAGTCATCTGTCATGGCATTGATGCAATTGTATTATGTTACACCACAGAGTCCACTGCTCAGCACCTGTTCCTGTTGCTTCCATGCACACATGTGTACATCCTGTAGTCCTGAATCCATTACCAGTGGTCTTTTCTGCTGTCATTATGCCTGTATGACAGCACCTTCTGTTATCCACTCTAATTCAAGTCCATATCTGCCTGTGGTAATAAATTATCTCATAATACTTTGACTGCTATTTTTATACCACTAACACATGCCTCACAGTGCAGTAATTGTACTACTGAGGTGCTTTAGTATGACTGTTTATGAATCACAGCTATAACATGGTGCATTATCAGCCACAGTCAACACGACCATTCTTGTCCTTGTGCTTGCCTGTCAGTAGGTCATGCGCACAATGCTCAGACCATTTCCCTGTACCTGTATTAAAAGATGGAAATGGACATGTGTCCCCTAAAAATATATGCCCTCCCCTCACTTTTCTTCTATCCTTGTTACTGGTGTGTGTGTGTGTGTGTGTGTGTGTGTGTGTGTGTGTGTGTGTGTGTGTGTGTGTGTGTGTGTGTGTACCTCTGCTTGATCTTGCTTCATTTCTTGCATGTTTTTTCCCCCCTTTCCTCCACATTTATATAATGAACTGAGATGACACATTGCTGAGTCAGCCCTGTATGGTCTGTTCACAGTGCCCATATTGCAGCTACAAGGCACTTCATTGGGCATGTAAACTAGCTGTCATGCAACTTGCTTGCATCTCTCACAACTGTCACATGACCAGCCATTGCAAGGCCCTTGGAGTGGCGTGTTGACTGACATTAATATGGTCACAATCATTTACTATGCAGACCATTCACTGACATGAAGATGCTATGACAGCCATCATTTATACCTAATCAACTAGGGGCCAAGCTGCCCTAATCCATCTGTATTATTTAGGACAAATGCTATGATATTATGGATCTTTCTGAATACTCCCCTATAAAAAGTTTACAATTAAAATACAGGAGCATATTAGAGATTTTCAGAATAGAATTTATACAAATGCTGTAGCAAAATGTTTTGATGAAAACCACAATGAAAATATTTCCAGTTTGCTGTATAGGATCATGTTTTTTTCTTAAAAGTTCAGAAAAGTAGAACTAATATCAAAATAAAAAAATTCTTGAACAAATAGAAGTAACTTATCTGTGTAAATCTAACACCTTTTCCTGTGATAATTGTTCTAGTCATGAAAACTTTATTATGAATTGTGTATTTTTATTTATTACTTATGCACGTGTATATGTTTGTACTTCTTTAATTATTTATTTGTCTCTGGTACATACAGAAAAGATTTACCTTCAAAGTATGTTTTTTATGATATTTGTATTTCAGTTATTAATGTATATAAGATTATCTGACCAGATTTTAACTGATTACTTGTTTTTAAGTTTCGTGAAGACATTTTGCTGAGGAGCTAAATGTGAATTTCAATAAACCATGATAAGCTAAAGTAGAAGTGAGTGATAAGATTGATTAAAGGCCTGCAAAAACTACAAACACTGTTAGTGACTCCCTGCTGGTTATTTTTCTCACCCACCCTAGCATTCCTTGATTTGCTTTTTAAACTTGGTGATTTTTAAGTTGCCTACCTTTACTGTAAATTGAGCTTTATAAACTCCTCCCTTTCTACAGTGCTGTTGATACCTTGGCTTATTTATTTGCCTTTCCTTGTACTTGTTTTGAAAAAAAATGCATTTTGCATTTCATTGTCTGTGCTGCTGAGGAATTCATTATCTAGCTAGCTGTTGGATAAAGTAATATATTTTTACATTCTAACAAGTTCTTTTCTTTGCTTTTCATCAAGAGGACAGAGGATTTTCCATCTAGTGACAGTGGGTGGTAGCCTGGTCTGTAAAGTTTGGGGAAACACACTAGAGATTCCTACATGTAGTTGTTTTAGGTTTATTAATCAGCTTACCTTGTTTTTTAGTTTTTTTGTAAATTCTGCACAATTGAGTAGCTCTTGGCTCATTTCTACAAAGTGAGTTACTTTTATTAAATAATCACAATTTTATAAGCTGCTTAAAGTACACTGATGCTATCTTATTGCCTTTCCTTTAATTTAAGTTTGTTTGTGGTAGCATTTCACTCCAGACACTCTTTTACTGTGCTTTTGCATTAGGAGAGCTGGGATTATTCATCTAGAAGCAGTAGATGTTTGCCTGGTCTATGTGAGTTGGGAAGCACACAAAAGGGCTCTAAGTGTACATGTACTCATTTTAATGGCCAGAGAGGTCAGTAGTCAGTTTTCTGTATTTCCATTGCTGATATAAATTCAGCATATTTGCATGCAGCTGCTCGCCATGCTATGCCAGCACCTTGTACAGACGCAAACATCTAGAAACATTGCTTATTTTCATTATACTGTGGAAGTTTACTATGCTATTTATTGGGGAGGGGGTTGCACTTTTTAAAGTTTAAATTTGCATTTTCAAAGTACTATAAGGGTTGCTGTTCTGCACTGAAATACATTCTATCTAGTGTTTCTTAGTATTAGGCATCTGTTTATAGTTCCTTAACACTTTGAACCTCTTAATGTAAAAATGAATGTGCCCAAGTCCACAGTCTTGTGGCAAGAAAGGGCTGCTTTCACCTATCTGAGCTGGGAATTGCTGGTGGAAAGCTCACTGTATGCTTACCTGATTGGCCTTAGGGCATAGTTGGTGTAAAACTTGCTTTTTTCTGATCATATATAAGCCTCGCATTTGCATGAAGCTGCTCTTCATGCAGCAGCAGTTATTGGTGCCTTGTATACACACAATCACCAGAAGATGAAATTTCCCTATAAAAACCACATCAGAACTTTATTTCAGTTGCGCATTACTCACAGGTAAACTAGTTTAGTTAGGACTATTTAGGTCTACCTTACCTTATTATACCACCCAGGACTAATGTTGCTGAGAGAGCTTCTGGTTTGAGTGCTGGGCAACATCACAGGTTAGGTTAACTACAGATTATACTGAGTAAGCATCCTTCCCTCATCCAGTTACAAGCAGCCTCCACTCCTATCCCTTGCAAGTACACATTAGGACCTGCAACCATGGATGGGCACTTTACTGTTTTCTCTGCATCCAGCTGCTTTGACAGATATGGCCTTCACCTGTCATCTCTAGCTTTCAGATATTGGACAAAACATTATCCACCCCTATAGCCCCTTTTCTAGGCATTGCCAAACAGATAAACCTTCAAACATAACAAAAGTTACTCAGGACAAGCTAAAGGTGTTGCTGCTCAGTGCTAGGAGTCTCAACAAGAAACTGCACTCCCTAGAAGCTGTCCTCAACCTGGAGAATGCTGATGTCTGTGCAGTTACTGAAACATGGTTCAAAGCCATTTAAAGCACTCCAGCAGTGCTTGGCTATTATACATTCCAACCACCCACTGAACATGAAAGAGCAAAAGGTGGAGGTGTATCTATCTACATAAAGCATGAGCACACCTCAAGGCTGGTCAAACAATATGGTATGCTTGAGCTACTCCATGTCCAACTAACCATGGGAAAAATCCAATACCATATTCTTATTAGCTTTAGGTCCTCTACCATGAACTAAGAAACCCATACATCATACCTGAAGTTACTAGAATCACTCAACATCCAGCCTAATACCATACTGATATGGGCTTTTAACTACCCCTCCATTAATTGGGAGGCATACACAACCACTAACATGCAGGTCCAAAGATTTCTTGACTTTGTAAATGTAAATGCCCCGGAGCAGCTAGTATGCAGTCCCACTAGGGGAACAAATGTTCTAGATCTGGTATTCATGAATATGGGAAGAGCACTCAACCCCACTCCCCCACCACCCATGTGATGTTCTCAATGGTAAGATTGCATCACAAAATGCTCTCCCTTGAAATAAAGATAAAATTAGTCCCCCACCTAACACCAATAACTTTAAGAACTTCTCTAAGGAAAATTGCCTCCTAGTAAGGAACAGCATAGCTAGTTTCCAAGATCCTCCAAATCCAGAAAACACGGAAACCTATGCAGAGGTGTACACAAAAGCCCTGTATGACAATATGGACAACTGCATAGAAACAGCAGTACCACACTGAAATAAATCCAGGTCAAACTGCAAAAACAAGCCATCCTGGTGGAACCCTGGTATTAATAGGTTGCACAATAAAAGTATGAAAATCCTGTCGAGAAGTAAGAGAGAATGTGCACAGCAGAACAAAAAGTCCCTCATTAGTCTAAACAAGTAAATCAGGGAACTAGTCAAGTCTCTAAAAGCAGACTTTCAGGTAGAAAGAGTCTCCAAAGCTAAAGATAACCATAAGGCATTTTCCAATTATGACCACAAATTTAAGTGTCATCACCCAACAATGTGCAGAATTAGTTGTAGATGGCATCACCTATACTCAGAGGGAAGATAGAGAAAATCAGCAGACCGACAAATTCAGCTCAAACTTCATCTCCTCATCATCCCCAGTTCTCCGAGAAATACCATCCACCACCCCACTGACAAATATTGCCAAAGAACAGATTGCCACTGTGCTCTCTAAAGCTAAAAACATGGTTTCAGTAGTGCCTGACAATATACCAGGTTATCTCTTAAACAGCTTAAATCAGGACTTATCAGGTCCATTAAGATCTTTATTTAACTACAGCCTCCAGTCTGTCTTTGTCCTGACAGAGTATAGGACAGCAGCAGTCATCCCTCTGCATAAAGAGGGGCCATCTAATGACCCAGGAAATGGGGTCTTTAGAAAGAGTAGGAGTAAATTACATAGAAAAAATGGAAATTGGGGGAACAATACCTTTAGAAAAATGTTTTGGAGGAAGAATGAAGAAATGTATGTAATGTTGCTTAGATTATATGACATATAATAATACATATGATAATTCAATAAAGATGTTAAAATATGGAAAATGTGGAAAAGTTAAAAAAAATAGTATCCCCACACAGGTTACTAAATGCAATTGTGATATGCAAGCAGAATTGAAATAAAGGCTTTTTGTCTGTTGTTTTTGATGAAAAGCTCATTTCTTACAATTCAGAGCTTTCCATGCTTCTCAGAGTGTTGAATAAAAGACCCTGGGTGGGCATGGCTCTGTGCAGGTTACAGCTGATGAGCTAGAGGGGGATCCAATCAGATAAAGCCAATGGTGAAGTCGTGATATCAGAACCTGTAGCAAACATATTTCTCTTAGGACTATGACTCTGATTTACAGGTCAATAACAACAGGTAGGTTAGACTTTCAGAAACTTTACTTTTAACAGTGGGGGTAGGGAAAACTGTAATTAGTGTACAAACAGTGGGAAGCAACAGGGAAAGCAGCACTCATTGTAGGCTGTAACAATGTAGCAGACAAAAGAACAGAGGAAAATAGTAGCAAATGTAACAAACAGAAAGGTGCAGGAATGCAGCTGTAAGCAGGCAAATGATAAGCAGAATACAAAATTCCAGCAGCAAAAATAAAATATAAATAGTTGTCAAAGCAGAGAAACACAAATCCTGCCATACAAATTACAATACTGCAATCCAAACTACAGTCTAAGGTAAGATTTACCAGTAACACTGCTTATGGAAAAATGCACTAATAAATGACTAAATGAAGGCCATATCCTGCAGCTGTTCACAGTCCTCCAACAGATGTAAGTGAAATTACAATAATAAGTTTTTGGCTCTAACATAGAAAATGCAGAAAAGTGCAAAAAACAGCATTGCCATACAATAACTTTAAGAACAACCTCAGTATTCAAGCAGAATTGAAATAAAATCTTTTTTCTTCCCTTTTTGATGAAAAGCTAGTTTTTCAAAGTTCATGGCTTTCCAAGCTTCACAGAGTCTTGAATAAAAGATCTTTTAATTTCCAGTGCACTTTTGTTGGTCATTTCTGCCTTATTCTGTGGTTAAACAGGTATACATTAAAAAAAATGCTCGACATGCTCGTAGTTGAGGTCAGCCTTTTCTTGAAGAAAGACATTATGCTGCATATACAAGATACAATATTCCTATAAGATGGACAATGGCTCTTCATTATTTAGGTTATCCATTTTCCACTTTTTTTCACCTTAAGCTCCTGGATTCTTTCAATGCATGAAGAAATAACATCTTCCATTTATAATTCACTTTTTTTATTTCATCACTTTGAGTTTTTTTTTTTTTTATTCCTCCTCAATATAATGGGTTGCCCCTGAAAGCAATACCAGAATGTGTCTTATGTGTTCCAATCTGATGCAATCTTTTCTTCAAATGGCATGCACAGGAATGCTATCTTCTTCTACTGACGTTATACTTTCCATTGCAGATTCTGATTTTAAGTTTATTTCTTTTCAACAACACAGGTGAAACAGAGGTTGCCATGTTGGTGAGAGCCTAGGTGATGAATGTTAAGTTTGGAGTCTGTTTTGCTTTATGGACTCTTTTGCTGGCAGAGTCCTGCAGTTGCTCCATGCTTGTGCAACCTTGATGCACATTATATTAAGAAAGAAAGTGCAGTTTGACTTGCCCTTCATATGGATTCTCGCTCCCCACTTCACAAATGGCATTAGTTTTAAACTTTTTTAACCAGTGGCCAAATATACCATCAATAGAAAGGGTCTCAAAAGATCACCATATTTGCCAAGACATGCTCTTCAGCCTAATTACTTAACTGTAAATCACATTTCTGTTGAGCAGCCTTTTCCTTATATGTATAGTACTGAACTTACTGACAGCCTAGGCTCACAGAAGACACTACAACTAAGGCAAGTCACTTTTTACTGCAACTGGCCTCATTCAAGGCATAAGTACATCCCTCTCCTGCATACAATTTATTATACAATGTACTCCATCCTGTTAGTGGAAAAGAAAAGTCATCAGGTCAGATTCAAAGCCAGTGTTAAAATATCACAAATGCATATCCTAAATTGCATGGTATACCTCCCTTTACTATTATAGATTCCATGGGACAGGTGGCAGTGGCAGTTGCAGTGGCTCAATCTTTGTAAAGATTGCTATATCCACAAACCAAGAACCAAAACAATCAGCAAATGGGCAGAGCCAGTACACAAAAGACCACACCAATCCAATTTATTGAGACAGTTTTAGCACTTTCGTCAGAATATATCCATAGACTTCTTCAGAAATCTGAAGAAGTCTGTAGATACATTCTGACGAAAGCACTAAAACTGTCTCAATAAATTGGATTGGTTTGGTCTTTTGTGCACTGGCTCTGCTCTTTTGCTGATTGTTTTTGTAAAGATTGCCCAAAAATCACAAGACAGCAAAACACCTCATGACCTGAAATTGCTCATACAACAGTTAGTATCAAAGATGTTGAACATTATATGACTCTACTATACACAGTCTATGCCTCATAAGACACAAGGTTTTTAGAACTAAACTTAGCATATAGAGAAAAATCAGTGAAAACATTATTTTAGGGGGCGTTAATAATAATGCTATAGGTAGTGGTTCTAAACAACTTAACATCATGCTTCAGCAATATAGCCTCAAGTGATAAGTTAAAGAAACCAACAAGAGCTAACACACTAATTGGAAATGATTCAACACTAGAGCTTATCATAACCAAAATAAGCCAAAGATATATACAGGTTAGAATACTTCCAAACAGCCTCATTGATCACTGTCCAGAAATCTCATCGTGGTCATTTAAAACTCAAAACAAGTGACATTAAAGGGCTATAGGTAGGCCTATTTCTGAAACTAAACAGACAGACCTGCATGAGCAATTACAACCTGCATACTGAGCACCTTTGTATTCACAAAATTACCCAAATCTGGCCCTGCTTGATTTCATATCTACTCTAGCATCAATGAAGGTCCACTAATACCAAACACATATAGGAGGATGACTTTATTGGAATGTCATTTGGTCTTGATAAATGTGCAAAAGCAAACTTTAAAAAAGGAAAAACTGCAGCACCAGGAAAACATCAGTTTGGGACAAGAATGTGATATAAAATAACTTGACCAAGAGGGAGTATATAAATACTTGGGAAATGATGAAGGATCAGCAATAAAACATGGACAAATGCAAATAAAACTCAATAAGGAGTACTTTAGAAGACTTAAATTAATCCTGAAAACAAAACTGACATCTAGGAACAAGATCCAAGCTATAAATCAATTTGCTCTTCCTGTCCTAACTTACAGTTTTGGAGTAACTGATTGGCCCCAAAAAGTGTTGGATAGACTGGATATTAAAACAAGAAGGATGCTTCATGCTTACCAAATGATTTATAAAAATCAGTGTATACCAAGATTATATATTCCCCCTTCCGAAGAAGGGATGAGCCTCCTTGAAATTGATTACAAGTATAGATTGGCAATCGTGGGACTCCACACATATTTACTGACCTCACAAGATCCAAATGCAGTGAAAGTTTTAAACATGAAGAGAATAAATATAAGATGACTTCTCTGCTTAATTTAGTAGAAGCATATCAACATCAATCAGGAATGGAAATCAAACCAGAAGTGGATAAAAAACAGGCAGCAAATGAATGTGCCAAAAAAACAAAAGAAAGAATATAAGGTGAAGGATCAGATGAGAAGGCAAGAAATGTGGAAAAAAATATAGTTGCAAGTATAGAAAACTTCTGGAAGAGCCTGATGCTTATCAAGAATGAACATAGAAATGGTTAAGGAGAGGTGAATTCAAATCAAGAAATGAAAGGTTAATATTGGCAGCCCAAGATAGTAGTCTACATACATGCTGGTTTACAAAGTCCGTTGAGCATGTGGGAGAAACAGACATGCAGTATGTAGTTTTGTAAAACCCAATTGGAAACAGTCACACACCTTTTTGCTGATTGCAATGCACTAATGGCAGAGGGACTGTATACTGAAAGGCATAATAATGTGGCGAGACTGTTACACTGGAGATTGTACAAACATTATGGTATCGAAGTGGCAGAAAAACATTGGAAACATTAGCCACAAAGAATCATAGAAAATGATAAAGTTTATATCACATGGGATCACTCTACACCAACAGTTCAAAAGATAGGTGCTAGAAAACCAGATATAGTAGTCCAAGAAAAGAAGACAAAAGTAGCATTGATCATTGAAATCGCCACACACAATGACTATAATGTCTTTCGTATAGAGAGACACAATCATAAAATACCTGGATCTCCAGGCAGAAACAAGAGCCATGTGGAAGAAACATACCCAGACAGTTCCAATAGTAGTAGGAACAACGGGACTTATAAAAAAGAATTTAGAATTGTATTTAGATAGGTTACCAATTCATGCAACACCGTACAAACTGCAGAAGGCGTCATTACTAGGCACATTGTGGGTGCTGCGAAGAGCACTTTTGGCTGACATCAGAGTGAAACAATACTAATTTCATGAACTTTAATCGTACTTTGACTTAGGAATGGGGTCCATTCCCGTCATGCTATTAGAAACCCAAAAGACTTCGAGAAATTAAAAAAAAAAAAAAAAAAAAAAGAGGATGAGGGATCAATTATGCTCTCTGACTGACAATAGACATTAATGGTAAATTCTAGAGATCTTGAATAATGATCTCTGCAGAAGGGGAACACGCCCCATCCCTGGAATTGTGCAATCTTGCAATTACTATATATAATTAGTGGGGGAAGCAGGTGGGTTTTCCCTCCCCAAAAATCACTGTTTGATACATTGCAGTTCTGCAAAGTAACCTCAGAGCATAAGCAAAATCATGTCAACCTTACATGATTCGATGTTACTTTTGCTGTGTTAACAATATCAACATAAATGCATTTTTGTCCTTCAGTTTTGTTTTGATTTTTCTTTTCTAATCACTGTTGCTGCAACAGATGTGGATTTGAGATTTCTGCTTTTGAGAAATCAGCCAACACCCATATATATATATATATATATATATATTTATGTACACATACATATATGAATCCATGTCGAATCAAATTTATTGACATTATGCATGTTGACATGTTACTATGCATGCACCAGGAATTAATCTCAGTACTTGCAGAAATGAAATCATTTTTTGCTTGGGGAGTAAACCCACACTGCACCCCCCATGTGGGGGGGGGGGCTGCACCCACCATCCCCTGCTAATTAACTTCAAGATCACACAATCCTTGAGGATTTTTTATACATAATCGAGTTTTTGAAAACTCGAAACTTTTGACTGGAGATCACAGTACAACAAGGATCTGGAAATTTACACTTTTCCTCACTGTACTGTGATCTCAGAGGTGGTATATGTAATTTGCAGGTGGTGCAGGGGGCTTGCCCCCCTGCAAACATGGAAAAAGGGTAGATTTTGGTGGGGGGTTTTTGATGTTCGAGTTTTCAGAAATTTGATCTGATGGTCTCTTCAATATTTCTTTGAGTTTCCAAAAAGTTGATCATCTGACATAGATATATATATATATATATATCTATATATATATATCTATACACACACACACACACACACACACACACACACACACACACACACACACACACATATACATACATACACACACACATTACATCTGTATAGACGGCTGTACAGGTATGTGTGTGTACATATATATATATATATATATATATATATATATATATATATATATATATATATATATATATGTGTGTGTGTGTGTGTGTGTGTGTGTATATATATATATATATATATATATATATATATATATATATATACACATACATACAGAGAGAGAAATATAGATATACATACAGATAGATATCTTTAGATATTTTTATATATATATATATATATATATATATATATATATATATATATATATATATCTATATATATGTTCCCTTCAGAATCTTGAACTTCTGAAATCTCAAAAGTCATATGGTCAAGACCAAATTTATTTATTTATTTGCAGTTTGTTTACCAGGATAGTCCATTGGGCCACAAGGAGCCCATTTTCAATGGAGTCCTGGGGAGAAAAGCTCCAGAAATACAAGTGTTAAATTACAGAATACAAAACATGTAAGATAATTAAAAGAAAAGAAAATACAGAGTTACAAAGTTGAAAGAGTTAGCATTTGGAGAAAGTAAATACAAATCGTATTAAAAACTATTTACACCAGCAATTCAGCAGATTGTACAGTATTCAGCTTTTGCAAGGTTTTTACTATGAGTTATGTCAGGTGCATAAGATGAAAACATGGACAGAGTAGTTGAGGAGGCTATGTGGGGTGGGAACAGGAGCATTCCCATTGTGAAGTTAGGTGTGTATGAAGGAGTGTTTTAAAGACAGAGACTTTTGGTTGTACGGAGGAGGGGTGGAAGAGAGTTCCAATGGTGAGCAAGAGAGAAGGATAGAAGATATTTGCCTGAAAACTGGGTGGGTTTGTGCAGTTCAATTAGATTTTGGAAATTAGATCTTAGCTCTCTGTTAGGAAGATGCATTTGGAAGGTAGAGGCAAGAGAGGGACAGAGAGAGGGGGTGAAGATGAGTTTGTGTGCCTGGATGAGTTGGAGATAGGTAAGAAAGTTAGGCAGCTCAAGTCAACTGAGTTGATGTAGTGATAAGCAGTGATGGGTAGCGGATCTGTGGCCTGTGACAAATTTTGAGATTTTGTAGTAGCAGTAGGATAGTTTTGACTTGAGTGAGGATTGCAGGTTAGTAAAGATAGAGGCACCATATAAGAGGGAAGGGATGAGATAAGTGGTAGCAAGAACAAGCCTAGTTGAGGAAGAGAAGAAATGGTTGTGACGGTAGAGCATACCTAGTTTTGTGTGGGTTGTTTTGATATTTGCTTGTATGTGGCTATTGAACTTTAACTGGTCATCAAGGATAACTCCTAATATACACTTGGCAGTGGAGACAATTTTGAGGGGAGTATTGTTTTGGCTGGTGTTTAGGAATAAATCTTTATCTGGGATAATGGTTTTACTATGGGAAGATATCATAAGCTTAGTCTTGGTTGCATTCAGTGCAAGATGGTTATGTAGCATCCATTGTTCAGTTGAGGAGAAGGCATCCTGGTTTAGTTTTATTAATAAGGAAGTAGATGTGGCAGAGCAGATTATGGTAGAATTGTCTGCATATTGGATAAGACTGGCCTTAGGGATGGCTTGATGGAAATCATTGATGAAAATACTAAATAGTAGGGGACCTAGAATTGAGCCTTGGGGTACACCAGTAGGAGTATGTAGGAAAGGTGAAGTTGCTTTTCTTCCATTTGACTGCCTGTTGTCTATTCTCTAGGTAACTGGTGAACCATTTGATGGAGGAGTGGGGTATATTTATTTTGGAGAGTTTATTGAGGAGAAGATTGTGAGAAATGGTGTCAAATGCTTTAGAGAGGTCTAAGAGGAGGGTGGATACAAGGTGGCCAGAGTCCTGAGACTTGTTAACGATTTCTAAGAAGGAAAGGAGAGCAGTAGTGGTGCTATGGCTGGGCTGGAATTCATGTTGAGTGGGAGAGAGAAGGTGTTTTTTTAAGAGATAGGGTAGCAGTTGTTGGTGAATACATTTTTTCGAGGAGTTTTGATATTGGGGATAGAATAGCGATTGGGCTAAAGTTTGTGATATTATTGTTGTTGCCTCCTTTATGGAGTGGAGTGATGAAGGCTTTTTTTCCAGAGCTGGGGAACATAACATTCAGAGATTGATCAACTGTTAAGATACAAATAGGGAAGGCAATGGCTTTGGCAGCTATTTTTAGGAAGCAGGAGGGTATCTCATCGGGGGCATTGGAGCATGGCTTCAATTTTTGAATACTTTTTTTATGTTAGAGATGGGAATGGGGTTCACAGAGAAGGGAGAGGGTTGGGTGCTAGACTCGTTAGAGGTGGAGATGGGATTATGGTTCATGGAAATGGGGGGTTGAGGGCTAGACTTTGTATAGGAGGGAGGGGAAAGTTTGGATGGCTGTGAGGTTGCAGGGTTTTTGGTGAAGGATGTTGTTAGTTTGGCTATGGAGTCAATAAAGAATTAATTGAAATGGGAGGCTAGGTCTGAGTCAGAGGCATTTGGGTCAGGACAGGGGTTTTCTTTCTTCCCTGGTTTAAGAAGAGATGAAATTCCATTGATCGAGGTTTTAGAATTTCGAAATTCTGAATGAGAGATTTCCCTTTTCCTCACTGTAGTGTGATCTCGGAACTGGTATATTTAAGTAGCGGTGATGTGAGGGATGCAGGGGGCTTGCCCCCTGTAGAAACATTTTATCTGTTTTTTTTTTTTTTGTTGGATTTGTTTCCGAATTTCTGAAGCCTCAATCATATGGACTAGACCATATGAATTTCGAGATTTCAGAAGTTAGAGATAGATTCAAAGTGAATCCATATATATATGCATGTATATGTGTGTGTGTGTGTGTGTGTGTGTGTGTGTGTGTGTGTGTGTGTGTGTGTGTGTGTGTATATATATATATATATATATATATATATATATGTATATGTATATATATATATATATATATATATATATATATATATATATATATATATATATATATATATATATATATATATATATATCACGCACACATACATATTTTATTTTCTGTCTATAAAATTGGAAAGGAAAATTGGCCAAACCTTGCTAGTTTATCTAGAGAAGGCCACTTAGATCTCACATTTAGTCACAGATCTCTTCCACAGTCTTCAGTGGCAGCCATTTTTTGTCTCACCACTAACTGCCATCTGCAGTGGAATAGACTCTGTAATCAACTTCCACATATCTTTAACAAAAAAAAAAAAAATGAGGGAGATCATCAATGTTTTTACCATAGAAACGGTAAGCATGATGGTTCCTCTAGGAAGTCAGAGAAAGAAGAAATATGTGCATGTGTCTATGTGTGTGCACATGCACATATGCAGATGTTGTGTGTGTGTGTTTATTTTCAGCAAATAATCATAATTCTACCAAAACCTGTTATTCTGAGCTCTGGTTTTCAACCTACGGTCTATGACCCATAAGCATTACCTGTACTATGACACTTCATTTTTACTGCTCAGATACAAAAATATCTTTTGTTAAAATAACTGCAAAATTATATCTACAAATGGAACTACAAAACAGTATATATATTTTTACAGAAGGGTCCCTAAAATACTTGATAACTCCGTACAGTTAAAAATGTATACTCCTGCCAATAACTAATTAATTAAATTGGCAGAAATTTGTTTTACATTAAAACACATCAAAGTCAAAGTCAAAGTGAACTTTATTGTCATTTAGACTCCACAAGTGTAACCTAAATGAAATTGTGTGCATCAGGCTCAATATTGAGATGACAGCTACACACATACAAATTATGTATAGCACATGCAACATACATAACATTAATTAGACTGTTATTTTACTACAGACTACTATAAATTACTATGTCTACAGTTTTTAGAAGCTGAATAATTGATTATTGCACTTTTATTTATTGCTTACTTATTTTCTGATATGTTAGACTGTATTTAGCATATATAACATATAGCACACAGGATATAATTAGCATATATAAATTAATAACTATACATTTCAAACTGCACAATATTTTATATGCGAGTATGTAATATATATAAATATATATTTTAGTAGATATATGTATGCACACACACATACATACACATACTTATACATTTATGTGTGTGTATTATTTCATGCCCAGGGATTTGATGCCCATTTTATAAGTGCAAAAATGTACTTATAGATTCAAAGATATTCCAAGGCCACTGAGTCTTATGACTATACTAATCTTGCCAGTACACTTCTTCAGGCAGTACGTCCCATCTCCAGGAGGGTCATACCAGTCAAACCTGGAGTAAATTTGTGGATAGGCATCCAATCTAGTTTATTTTTAAAGGAAGTTCATAAGTTGAACTGTTTAACATACAGGGGAATTTATGCCATAGGTTTGGTGAATGTTGGGTTATAAACCTATCCCTCCATTGTGTTTTATTTATCTGTTGGTGAAAATTTAGGCCCTTGATGCTATACTTGGTGGAGATATTGTCCTTATAAAGAAACAGGAGGTCCAGGACAATTGGGTCTCTAATGGCATAGTAAGCAAAACAGAGATCTTGCCTCAAAAGTCTGTAAGTCACTGAATAAAGGGTTAGATCTTCCAGCCTCTTTTGGTAGCTCTGGGATATTAGCTCAGTGATCTTATCAATTAGGAACCTTTGGGGTCTTTCTAACTGTTTTATATGTTCAGTGAGATACATCCCAAAGGAGGCATTGCACTCAATAATTGGCCCAGTCAATACTGAATATATAGAAGTGATTACTTCTTTAGACCTTGATGATATTCCTTTGGCAATTAGTTGGTATAAATAAAAGGATTTCTTGACAACATTTGTTACTTGATGATCAAAAGCGAGGGCACTATCAACCCAGGTATCTAGGTCCCTAACTACATTTTCATTTTGTAGAGGGGTGTTGTCAATACAGGCTGACAAGAGGAGAGCTTGTCTACCAAAAGTGATAATATTATGCTTGTTAGCTTTAGTTTCAGTTCATTTTAGAGCACCAAGAGTTTACTAGGGTGAGTTCATTCTGGAAGGTATCAGTGTTATATGGTCACTTAGCAACAACTTCCAGTTTGCAATCATCTGCAAACTTTGTTAGCCAAATGTCTTAGCTCTCTTCTTGGAGATTTAAGAAGTAAATAACAAAAATGAGAGGTACCAACATTGAGCCCTGAGGAACACAAAAGTGGTCACTTTCATACTGTCACATGAAACATCCACAATCCATATTTTGTGGGGTTTATCTTTCAGCCAGTTTGCTATCCATCTTACCACATATGGGTCTATTTTAAGGTAATTAGCTTTCGATGATGCCAGCATGAGGAATGGTGTCAAAGGCCTAAGCCAGGTCAAGATACACCGCATGCACTGCATGGACACCATCCACAACCTCCATAACCCTTTCAAAGAAATTTACCAGATTAAATAGACATGATCCTCCCTTCACAAAACCAAAGTCCATGTAAAACAAAGTGCATCCCTGTCCATATTCAAGTGGAACTTGGCTCTGTGCATTGGAAACAGATAATTTACCCTAGGACTGCCCTGTGCAGTACTAATGGGCAGCTCTTAAATGCTTTATCCCATGCATAGGCTCCATCAAATTATTTATGGTATAATTACAGTTATTTTCAGTAGGGGTAATATAGAATTATCGACCATGGGATGGGTAAGGCCAATCTAACACCAAATGGGATATCATAATTCAAGCACCAAAAGGGAAATTGGCTAAGCTTAAAATGACCCACAAGGGAAGCTAGCCTAGCACTTATTTAGGAACCTCTAAGTCTTAGGAGTGAAACTGGCACTAAATTTGTTTGCAAGTCTATTGGCAATGTCAATCAAAGGTGAAGTTGTTATAGCCAAAGCATGAAAATCCAAAACCAGCAGAATAGGAAAACCCAGAACTTATCTAATAGTCACAAAATAAAACAATAAAATGACAAGTATTCAGTTAGGGCTTTCGTCTCTAACTTGAGACTTCTTCAGACTCAATACATTTAACATTACCAAGCATTTCTGTAATACATAGTCATGTGATTAAAACAGTTTACTGCTTTAACCCTTTGTCTTTCAGGTAAGCAACAAAATCTTCTCTGTTTAATCCTGGTGGATAACAAGCATTACATTTAACTTGCCATAAATATTCTTTCCACCCTAATTCTTACTCAGCATCAAACTTATTCCCCAGGATTCACTAATTTTCCATGTAAGACTAGAATAGTCTTACACGGAAGCGCCAGTCTAAGAGTATGACGGCAGTGCACCATGCATATTAATGAGGGCGCGCTGCCTCAACTCTAAAGCTTACACAGAGCGTGGACGAGTGTAGGGGGCATGTCAGACTGCAGAGCAGTCCAAAAGTCCACACCCCTGTAAGGAAGAAACTCGAGAAATGTCAAGTTACATGAGCGAGTCCACTCACATGTGTACATTGTAACACTACACTCCCCCATATGTTAAACCACGTACAAATTTAAAAATTAAAAGACATTTTTTTTTTTGTTTTATTTCTGATATAGCTGCCCATATTTGCACGTGTTTGGGTGGGTTTGCCCATTGCTTAGCTACAGTTAGCAGCTTAGACACAGAAGAGGATAATAAGAAAAATATACGCAAATTACGCAAAATAGCGATAGCGTAATGGTTACAGCCTTTGCACAAAGAGGAGGCATTCCCGGTTCAAGTTCCATTACTGCACATTCCATTTTCTGTTGGAAATCTGTATACAAAGATATTTCCTGACATTTTTTCTGTATAAGGTTTGTAAAAAGCATTGAAAATGTTAAATGTAGTAGTGAACGAATTACATACATATGAAGGTGAAATGGTTATGCATTCTGAGGCATGAGTACCTTATTTTAAGCAATATATACCTCATTTAAGCAATATAAAGTACTGCTAAGCACATTTTACCAGTACTGAGCACATTTAAATTAAATTGCTCATTGCTGAGCACCGCGTTAATTACCGCAATGTCTTTGCACGTAGCTGCGCTCCGTGCCAACCAGCACAATCACAACGTATTTGCGCAACGTCGAGCAACGTCAAGCAACATTGAGCAAAGTCGGGCAAAGTTGAGAAAAGTCGGCTAAACACGGCCACACCTCCTTTACTGTACCTTAACCAGTCAGGTCTGCCCAGTAGGAAAATAAAAAGCAGTGACAGGGCTTGAACTCAGGATACTGTTCACTATAGTCACAGTACGTAACCACTAAGCCATGATAGCATTTCATAACCATGCACTTTCAACAGACACATATCTATCAAAGGAATTTTAAACATTGCCAACATCAGCTAAGCAGGTGTGCCTACAGCTGAGGCTTTTCAAAACTGACCAATCACAAATAAGTGCAAGAAATGAGGCATATTTAAGCTCCACAGGTGGGAATACTTGCTATAACTGGTTGTAGCTCCCTTCTGCAGTCAGCATGGCCAGTGTTGGAGAAGGCACTTGATTTAGAGTGCAACCCTGGGGCATTGAGGAGTCCAAAGTAATGGTTTGGCTCCTTGTCCACAATCATGAGGAAAGACTCCTGTGGGACCAGTACCAGGATACCCAATATAAAACGGAGGCCTGGAACAGTCTTGCTCATGATCTCACCAGTGCCACTGGTGTTCCTCGGACTGGTGAGCAGGTCAGGCACCATTATTCTGACCTGAAGCGACATAAGGAGGATCAACTGGACCAGTGGATCCAGGAATCCTGTGCGATGCCTAATGCCCCAGTACTAAGTAGCCATTGTATTAAGTAGTTAAGAATTGCTATGCTTGTCTATACTATGAATAGGTATGTCTCAATATCACTGCATTTACTTCACAGCTGCAGGTGTCCGGGCTATGAATCAGCAAGCCCATGAAGATAGGCTGCAAAGGCTGCATCATCAGGCAGGTTAGTAATTCTTCTGCATGTACTGTTATATAAAATAAATGAGAGAGCCTTCAAAAAGTGTTTTAACCCAATAAATAAAGGTGTAATAATCCTTTAATAAATGTATAATTCCTGGAGTGTGTCTGTGCCATTTTCTTTGATATGTTGTTGCACTGTTGCATTCTACAAATAGTACTGTTGCATTAAGCGGTGTTAACCCACACTTGGGTAGGCCCATATAACGTGGATGAAGGGAGTGCCACTAGCTTTTATGCATATTTACAGCCCTCAACTGTTGGTTCATGCCCAGCATATATAGGTTAATCTGGCACAAGAGTAGCTTGGTATTGTGTTCCCCAGAAATGTCAGTGTGCTGCCAGAAATGTAGGGAGCTGTTAACATATAACTGATACTTTCACCTGAACAGATCTAGATAATTATATGAAAGTAGAGTTGTCAGTGTACCATCTTAGCAGTAGTGTGTGTGTGAGCAACTCTCAAAATATGTAGCAGTAACATCTGCATCTTGGACAGTTTGTATGCAAGATACAGCTCATGTATATAATGATCTAGCAAAATCCAGTTGCACAATATAAGGACATTGGGTAGTGTAATAATACATGTAAGGGTCATATAACTGCAGTTAATAGGAATGTAGTGAAAACTAGAAGGATATATAAGTTGTTACTTGAGCTATCTTTTTCCACCCTACTGTATGTGCATAAAAAATGCAATTCCACACCTCAAATCGGTATGTCTAATCTCAAAACATTTGTTGGACATATGTCCTATTGGTTTATAAATATTTGCATTTATTTCTATGCATGTGCCCTGTTAAAATACCACAATATTGGTGGCCTGTTGCCATCAATTCAACCTGCATGCTGTTGTAATGTCCACTATTGTTCTATATATGCATGTGTTATGCTTGCTTTTCAACTGTTGAAAATCTGGTGTGTTGGGTTAATGGGAATACTTCTGCATGCTGTTATAACTAATTGTGAATGCCGTTGACTGTTACTAACCCATATCTTTAAACTCTCCAAAACATAGTTTGTATGGGAAGACCGGTCTCAGCGGACCCACCTGTCCCACCTCAGCAGGCCATGGAACCTGGCACCAGCAAGTTCAGTGCCCAGTCTGGGACCTCCTCCTCCATTGGCCCTGTGCCACCTTTGGGTGAAAGCATTGCAGAGGATGGGGCTTGGCCCCCATGCAAGCATGGGTGGAGGAGGGCCACCTATCACCCTTCGAACGGTCCGGGCTGTGGTGCGTAGATAGATTGAATGTTCTGTTGCAGAACCTGTATGCCAGCTTGAGGCATGAGTGGCGCAACTCCCAGGTCAGCCTGCTCCTCCTACACAGCCCCCAGCACAGCCACCCTCTGGGCTGTGAAGGTGCAGTGGTGACTGCCCATGGGTGGGGACCTCAGTCCCACTGTTTCCATCTGGGGGCTCATGGGCTTGCGATTTCCAAGCATCCCTCCCAGTCAAAGGTGTTCACCCACCACGTGTCATATACCGCCCCTGTATGCATCTTGTTTGTCTTGTCTGTTTATCTCCCCAACCTACCTCCCCAAATATACATACTTCCCCTACCCCATATTCCACTCTCACCTGAAAAAAAAGGGCAATCTGTTCCCCCCAAAAAAAATTACACCCCATACATATCTGCCCATTTTGCACACATGTCCACTGGACACATAAAATGTTATTTAATTGGCATAACATACTTTGTTGTCCTCACCCCTCTCTCAGGGGTTGAAGATTTCATATCTATCTCCAAATTTACTCCATATGCACAGCTGTTGCTGTTAAAGAAATGGGCAGCTATGGACCTTCCCTACACCCATCCTGCACATCCCGAGCTATTTTCCACACTGTTTTCCCTCATTGTGCCCTTTTTTCACCACTTTCCTATCTCCTCATTTTTTCTTTCAAAGAAATGAGCGCGGGGGGTTAGCGGGAGTAAGCACTATTAAACAGTAGTTAGCAGGTTTGCGTGAGTTTGCGCTTGTTTGTGCTTAGGTAAGCATTGCTAAGCATCACGTAAACCCATGCAAACCTGCTTACAACTGCTTAAAAGTGCCTTAGTCACTGTGTATGTGAGGGGCCCTTGTTCTGCTCAGGAGCAAAATAAAACACCTCTGTCAGTCTCGAACCCCAGACCTTGTACACACTACACAACATGAAGTACCACTAAGCCACAGAAGATTAAATAAATATATCATGCATTAGAATGAGTGCATGTAAAGGAAAAATAGGAATACCATACCACACAATTTGTTCTATGGATGTTTACCAACAGTTTTTGTAGGATTACATTACATGACTGTGATAAGAGAAGCAGCCATTCTAGCAGGTAATAATGTTACACCATCACTTTACAACCCCACACAGTATAACAGCAGGACAAACACTGGCATATCTGTTTAGGGCAGAGGCCATACCTCCCAAATGTCCCTAATTTTCAGGGATGTCCCTAATTTTTAACCAATTTTAGCTCTGTCCCTCTGAATCCCTCTGAAAACTATTAATTCATATGCTCTGATTCTCTCAATGTCTCAACTTAATGGCACTAATATATTAAAGGTGTCCCTGACTTTCCCTGATTTTTTTCTTTACTTTTCCCTGAGTCTGTTCAAATATGTACCTGAGTGGTTGAGAGGTCTGGCAGAGGCAGAAACACAGAGGCATATCAGCCTTTCTGCTGTTACATACTGTGCAAATAGCTTTGGAATGAGTTTCGGAAGCATACCCTTGTATAGGAACACAACACTGAAATACAAATGGATGTAGCCATGTACTGGTAGCAACCAACTGTAAGAATGCCATTGTTCTGCTGCTGAAAAGACATGTGTGGTGCACAGACAAAAAAAAAAACAGGCTATTCTCAGGCTATCATGTGCATAGGTCCAGAGTTGGGAGTTATGCAGATAGACTACTTGCCTTGATAAACTAACATGTACACAGCAACCCTGTATGTCAAGCAAGATAAAATCCACACAATGCTACTTACGTTTTCTGTACTTCTGCAACCCTACCCAAATGTAGAATATACCTGTGTGTGCAGGGTCTACCAAGGATGTAGGTAAGCATACTCACAGTACTGAAATGTGTCCAGTTGTTCTGAGCAGCTTGTGCTAATAATGTCAACACTAAAAAAGCACAAACTGTTTAGAACTGAGTAAATGAATATTCACAGTATAGCAGTTCACAAACAATTCTTGTGCCAAAGGAATACATCTCAATAACTAGCTTTGTATGGCAGTTAATTGTCAAAGTTGAAAAGAAAGTACATCTTTCCATGTATCTTGGGGTAGCATTTTGAGGGGTGAGTACATTTCTACACTGACAAGTGGGTACTGGAGGCAGCAACATTAGGTCCGAGTACAAAATGTAAATATCTGGCTACACCCCTGGCTTCTGATATAAGAACTATACCAACCTTATGTCTTAAACAATGATGTCCACAGCAAAAAAGGATGATCTCCATCTTGGAAAGCTGAAAGGGCCATGCCTACATGAGTTAGCAATTTATAGTACTGGGTTGCTATGACAGTGATTACTGCAATTACTACACAGCAGGCTGCATGCAATTAGCAAATGGTGGCCGATAATTGGTGCAGAGGCCATCACATGCTCATGTGTAAATTCCTACAAAAGCAGGCTGCAATCTCTGCCAACAAACTCAATCACTCTACTGCAGACTGACGGAGAGAGACAGAGAGAGAGAGAGAGAGAGAGAGACAGACAGAGAAAAGGAAAAATAAAAAGAAATATTACCAAATCATACAAAGGAAAGGTATGTGACACATATGTATTTACTGGCATGTAGTGGATGTTATTGAAGAATAGTCTACATAATGTGAACCATTCATATGTGGCAGCAGTACTTATTTATGCACAGATGGTCTGCTTAACTACTGCTATGGACAATACTGTGTGTACCTGTGGGCAGTGGGACATACCTATGAAATGTGTAGCTCAGCATTAAATGTCAAAGATCTGATCCATGTTATCTGTGTTCTGTACAGTAGTGTGGCCAATGGCTGTTGGGGGGATTAGCACTGACATTATATAAACATGGGTGCGACAGAACAACACATGCATGATAGTCATATTAAAGTGTAGCTTAGCATTGGCAACTGCTGTAGCAGTCTAGTATGCTTATCTAGCATCTGTAGCCATATATACCCCCTAATGTTAGTGTGTGTTCATATGTGACACCTGTTTGTGTTGCAGCAAGGCCCAACAGTTCAGCTGTGAGGTCCAGGGACTTACAACAGTGTGGACCATATGTGTGTATGCTGCACACATACGGAGAAATATATATGTGTCATATATATTCACATCTGTATATGTGCATAGAGCTGGGGACATATTGCAACTGTTTGTGAAGGGTGGAGATATATATGTTGGTGAAGGTTAGTATGTGCATATTTGTATGTAGGTTTTAGTGTGTGACAAACAAGACAGCATACAGTGCTGGTATATGACATGTGGTGGTTAAACACTGTGGGTGGTTTGCTCAGTTTGCAATGTTGAAGCCAGTGAGAACTGTTAAAGCTACCTGGGCTGAACACCTTCAACGCATTTATCCCAAGACTGTGCAATTTTATTACATTACTGTACACCTTACATCCTTTGTATAATTGATATTCTCACTATGAAAGGTGAAATGTATATGTACACCAATGGGATGTGTATATGTATATATACATATGTTGTGTCTTTCGGCTTTTCCCAGTTAGGGGTAGCCACAGCGGAACTCCTGTCTGCTAATGATTGGCAATAGATTTTTACTTGCCGAGTTGCCGGCCCTGACGCATAACCTTCAACGAAGGTATGCCCATTCACGCATGTCTCCACACTGAAGGCGCTCTAGCTGACTTACTGTGAGGCAACAACGCTACTGCAGCACCACCACCGCAGTCTATATGTATATATACACATATTTTATATATATATATATATATATATATATATATATATATATATATATACATATATACATACACACATATACACACACACACACAGTTATATATACTCACATACACCTACATCTACTTGTTGCAATAGAGTCTCTGTACTGTTGACTGACTGTGATGGTCAATATGTTTGTGAATACGTCAAATATATGTATCTGTGGGATAGCTTAGTGGGAAACTGTTTATGTCATGGTATTATGGGTCCCTGCTTTGATCTTAGCAAAAGCTGTGTATTCTGTTGGTAAACAGAACAAGTGCTATTGCATATAGTGTGATTAAGTCCCTTGGTTTTAACTAGGGTGTGTCATTGGAGGCTAAAGCACTACATCTTTGATTATTGATTGGTACCAATGTTGAATCCAAATCCTGTGTGTACTGTAGTACTACTTGAAGCTCTGGGCCTGTACAGCAAAGTATGGTGTATGTCCACATTGCTTGCATCCACTGTTTTGTGTGATCCCTGTATTCATCACAGATTACATTTCTCAAGATTAAGGTTGTGTAAGTACTGACACAGTACTGTATAGTACACACTGAAAGTTTATCTGGGTTGCCATACCTTTGCGTCCTGTAATTATGTCTGATGTGTGTGTAGTTATGTCTGTAACATGTCCTTTGACATATGTGTGGTAAAACATATAACTGCATATCTAGCAACATTCATAGTGTACTACAGCAATATGCGACCTATATTCTCAATTGTGCACATATTTTGGCCACGGGTTTGCCATTAACAAGTTGTGTGGTATAATAGCAATACATTTACTGGACCTTACACTCATTGTGATGGATGATATATTTCTTTACACATCAGCATGATGTATATCGGCTGTGGCTAGGTGGTGCATCGTGATGCATACAGTGTGCCAGGTACTCTTGTATAGTCTTGTATAGTGATTTTATTTTGTTGCTGTGCAGAACATGGTTCATTAGATAGAGAGTGAGCAAGGCACTTTCAAGCAGTTGTGGTGTGAGCAGTGATAAGTGGCAGTTAAAGTGCTTCACTCTCGGTTAGCTAGTAGGTTGGTATATATGGCAGTTTAGTGATATCTGTACTGTATAATGTTAAATGTTCCATATGACTCACTTAGACATATTTTCGAATTTATGTCTTCCAGGGATCATGGTGCATCACAGGAACCCCAGTTACAGTAGTACTGAAGATGATACAATTACTAGCAGTATGATTCAGCACTACCATCTCATGTTCTCATGAACCAGCCAGGACCAGCAGGAGCATACTGCAATGTGGCAAGATGTTGTCTGCAGGGTAAATGAGGTAGGCCTGCATAACTGGGCATATGAGCAGGTACGCCACCACTGCAGTGATCTTCTCAGACATGTCCATCAGCTTGCTGATGATGTGCAGAGACAACAACTTGCAACAGGAGCTGGTGTTAATATCGATAACCCCCTCACCAGAGTGAAGGAGCTGCTCCTGAGCCTGATGGCACCTGCCCAACAACAGCATCAGGAGACATGCACCATGATGGAGGTTGGAGCCACCCAGCAAGCACACATGGAGCATGCAGGTAACATGGCATACCTGTAGACTACTGTTATCTGTATTGGTAGATTATGCATATGTGAGATGTGGAGTGTGTCGTTCAAAGATGTGGAGCCTGTTGTGCAATACTGATCATTTGGAACATAATCTGTAGCCCTATGAATGTAAACTGTTGTTGTACTGAAAGATTACAGCAAAAAGCTTGAAACCAAGACCAAGTAAAAAGTATAATCCAAGGCAGCGAAGAGCAGCAAGAAACAGCGATGAAGCCAAAGGTAATCTCCACAAAAAGTTTATTCAAACACACGACATAAATTTCTCCAAGTCCTTCTCTCAAACACACGACATAAATTTCTCCAAATCCTTCTCTCAAGCGCTTTCGCTCAGTGCAATAAACTTTTTGTGGAGATTACCTTTGGCTTCATCGCCGTTTCTTGCTGCTCTTCGCTGCCTTGGATTATACTTTTTACTTGTACTGAAAGATTGCAAACACACAGTAGCAATGCAACAGTTGTGGCCACTGACAAACTGTCTCATCTTTATTTAGGTCCTTCTGGGGTGACATCAAGGCAGCGAACAGATGCTGGTGAGTGTGTTCTACATTTATTATTGTACATAAAAAGTGCATGTCATAGTCAAGGTGTAGGCCATGTACACATGTAACACATCTACCCATAATGCATGCTGTGCATGTTTGGTGTAAGAGCACGCACATCTTGCTGATGTGATTAGCTGCCTCAAACACATGCAATACCCAGACCATCTCAAACAAATGTGGCTAGACTGTAGTGACCATTGGATAGGCACAGTTGATACTCAACATGCACATAACATACACATCTATATCATACACAGAGCATTTTAACATGCTACACATAAAGGATTCCCAAACCCTCTGTAAAGACACACTCCAGTATCCAAATTCTCATCCACACATTACACATAATATACCTGAGCAGTAGAGGCCTATCATGGGGCATTTAAACACTCTGCAACACACTACACATTCATGTCAGGGAATGCTCCTTATTGGCCTCCTTACAAACTCATGTAACAACGGGTTGTGAAATGGTGAATGTAGCCAAGGTAGTACAGTTGTGGCACAGCATGATTAGTGCTGGTTTGAGAAACATTTGTAGCCTTGAGTGACCACATGATGCTTCACGATGATGGCCTATGGTACTATACCCCATCCAATTATTGTAACCACAGTACTACACATAGCTTTCATTGCTATACACCTTAATGTTGCGTGTGTGCACACATATGCACCTCTAAACAATATGCATACCAATCACCATTTGCACAACTGACACATATATGTCTTGTGATGCTATTGAGTGGCTAGGTCATATGACACACATTTGGTATGTGTAGTGTTTAAATATGCAGTTGTGTTTTAGCATGCCATGTCATGTATGAGACTGGCATGTTCACAATATGATCTACACTCACTATAAGTACCGTACATTGTGTATGTTGTTGAATAGTATTCCATCAATTATCCATGCACCACTGATGATGTTGTGTGAATACTCATCATGCATGTGCTAAAATGTGTCCACAATTATTTGCTAAAGACACAGAGGCTGTAATCAGCATTGGATAGCTATCTGACACACAGATACACATCCAGCAATGGTATGCACACCTGTGAGTTATGCTGCACAGTACATTACAGGGTTATGAATACCTGCACAGCAATGTTGTGCCCATGTATGCATTGTGTTACAGGGGGAGGCCCATCACCTAACAAAACACATGCAAAGCCATGTATACTGTTAGTAACAAGGACTGTCTACACTTGCATTGCATGCTGTTGAGCAACACATGTCCTGCATGCTGACATGTGTGATATGACTGTTTTGCTTGTGATACTGTACCCCACCATCACCTGCTATTGTATATGTTCTGAGATTGCTGATGTGGGTGTCTGCTTTAGGGAGGAGTGTATTTTTGTGTGTGTGCATGTGCACATGTATGCATGAGCGCATATGTGCATGTGGTCTGAAGCCATGTTCAGGTCTTAAAGTGTGTTTCCTGTTTTCCTCTCATGGGTGCCGAGGTGGGGCTGGCTCAGTACAGCAGGGAACCGGATGTCACTGAGACAAACAGTGAAGATGAGGATAGGTGTGTTGAGGCGCAAGCAGGTTTGTAAGGGTCTGTTGTTGGGCCACCAGTTGACTGTACACAAGTCTCCATCCCATCCATGCACACAGTCATACTGCCTGTGCATCCATCATCACCATTGCCCTTAGCTGAGGGACAGTGTACGGTTGGCACTGGCCAGGACAGTGTGGTATCCATGGCACATGTATCAGGACACAGCAACCATAGCCAGATGTCTGGAATGGTACCACATGCTCAGGGGTTCTCATCAGAGCACTGCTGGCAATCATGCCCCTGGCAGACGTGCCACACCTCTTTCTACCACACGCATGTTCCAGGCTGCCGTGGAGGCACATATACGAATGGAGCAGTACACCAGACAAAGACTAAGGGCACAGAGGGCTCACAACTCCTCTGTAAATGACAGTATCCGTGACCTAGCAGGTGCCATTAACTACACTGAGGTCATTGATAGATGTTGGGGTGAGACATTGGATGTCCTCCACAATGTCATGTCCATGTGTCAGGACAGTGCGGGATGGTTGAGACGTCAACATGGATGTAGGCCAGCAACATCAGCAGTTGGAGGTCGCCATGGATGTCCAGCAAGTCACAGCCACTCCCGTAGTGCCAGTACCATCCCCAGCAATATTGGGGGGGGGGCTGTCCATAGACTGTCCTAGAAGACCATGTGCAAGTGGCTCTGGCCAGTCCCAGCAGGGACCTGGTTCCAGTGGACATATGTCAACCTCTTTGGATAGTACCCAGTCTGGATTAGTACCTGATACTGTCTGTAGCACCCCTGCCAGGCACAGGTTCCGTATCCATGGCCAGAGACAGTGATCTGTAAAGCCTGCCAGGTACAGTCTGTAGCTGTCTCACAAATCCCTGTATATGGCAGTCACATGGTGGAACTGTTTGCATGCAGACACACACATAAACCAGAAACCTAGGGCAAACACATACCCACACACATTACATCAACATTGGCCCATAACAGCACTCATGGCCCTCACACACACACTCACACGTCAATTGTATGGCTCAGTGTAGGCCTCTGGCAAACCAACAACACACCCTGTGCATATAATGAAACCTGTGCCACCTCCTGTCATCTGTAACATTGATGCAGGAACAGGCTAACATGGTGCTGATGCACAGGGTGACTTTAATAAAGTATAGCAATGGTTGGATGTGTAACATGTTGTTAGCAGTAAAGTGTAATGATATCCTTGAAGGTGTAGCTGAGCAGGCATGATGCATTCAATCTGTAATTAGCAATGTTGTATTGTTTTCACCACTGTTTATTCCAGTTGTGTTTTGTTTGCCCATGTGCAACTTGGCCGATGTGTGTGGTTGTGTCAGCATACGTTATACAGTGCACAGTAAGTGTGGGGTGTGTGCAGCACAGGTTTGCAGGTGTACATTTGTGAACATGGTGGAGGTGCACTGTCTGCATGTACATGCATATTGGACACATGGGCAGGGTGACATGCCCTGTATTGGCCAGTGTTAACACTCCATAGTTTCTATTGGTGGCCAGTATGCATTGTACTACACACATTTTGGAACTTGAGTACGCATGCGTGTGTATGACACGGGTTGACACTGTGCTGTGGGTGATGCTGTTGTTGCTATCTGTCATTGGTTTGCATTACTAAGGTTAACACTGTCCCAGCTGTATAATCCTTTAGTAATGCACACTCTTCACCTACAGGGTTGCATGGACCGTGCTATCACAAACACAAGAAATTCTCACTTACACAGTAAAAGTGCATTAGTCTCATGGACCCCTGCCATAAACTAAATATATAATAGAAGGAGTGAAGTTGTACCAAAAAAGAGTTACATATCAAGAAGGGATAACCTCTCTGGTCAGTATCATGGGGAAAATACAATCCATCAATAAACATACAAGGCAAGCTTCAAAATACAAAATGGCAAGGATTCCAAAGACAACACTAAAACTTTCTTTAGTGTTGTTTATAATCTACAGGGGAAACCTCAGATCGGGTCACAGTTAATGTAAATGGTCACAAAGTACACTTATCTAACTGACATTACCAACTCCTTGTCAGACAGTTTAAATGTGGATTTCACCACCCTGTCGTTACACAAGGGCCACATTTCCAGACCTGAAGAATGTAAAACCTGATGATTCACAGACACTCTAGTTAAAACATCTCTTTACCAAAGTCCAAACCACAATGGCACTGGACAGTGTCTCTGGCGGTGTCATACACAAGCTGACATATGAAGTCACCACTCACCTAAACACTCTGTTCAGATGCAGCCTCTATACAGGTTACATACTTGTGGAATGACTCATGGTAATGGTATTCACAGTCTACAAGGGTTGAGCTACAACATCTTCTTCTTCTTCCCCTTTCGGATGCTCTCATTAGGGGTTGCCACAGTAGATCATCTGTTTCCATTTCTTCCTGCCCTCTGCATCTTGCACTGTCACACAATCCACCTGCATGTCCTCTCTCACCACAGCCATAAACCTCATCTTAGGCATTCCTCTTTTCCGGTTACCTGTCGGCTTCATCCTTAGCATCTATTTCACAATATACTCTGCATCCCTCCTCAGCACATGTACAAACCAACTTAATCCTGCCTATCTGGCTTGGTCTACTAACCTTCAAACCTGGCCTGACCCTCTAAAATACTTATTCTTAA
This sequence comes from Protopterus annectens, assembly GCF_019279795.1. NCBI lineage: Eukaryota > Metazoa > Chordata > Ceratodontiformes > Protopteridae > Protopterus > Protopterus annectens. Next base: position 657,725,525 of record NC_056736.1, read on the forward strand.
ACCTGTCCACCCTCGTCACACCCAGTGCAAATGTTAACATAAATTGATTAAGGGTAGAACTACAACAGGTCCTGGAAACTCTCACCCTATAAGCCAGACAAATGTTATCTGGAAGGCTATGGAGCACAGCATTATGGAACTCATTAACAGAGACATCATGAACCTGCAAACACTGCACCATACCCACTTAGGTTCTCTAAAGGCCAGATCATGGCTTCTACACCTAGTAGACTTCAAGCCAGTTAACAAGGCTGCGGGTGAGGGAGGGGAGGTCAACACAGCCAAGCTATAGCTCACCAGCAATTCATACCCATTCTACATTCTGGTATCATACACAACCTCAACAGACTGACCATAAATGATTGTTAGATAATGGCTTGACAACTGATGCACAGATGTAGGACACACAGTAACATTTGCAGCCTCCATGTGCATGGGAGATAAGTAATTCACCCCAGGGATCACTTCTGTGGCTCTGCTCGACAGTGGCACAGGAAAATAATTTTCTTGTGTGGCAAAAGCCAGGGTACCTTTGGCTAGGCTTATATAGGCCCTAGGGCCAATAGCCTAGTACCTACCTATGAACTTATGTACTATTCTATGCCAGTAACAAGTGGTATTCACCTGCACTCAGTCCTAGGACCACTCGTGTTTGGCATATAGCTTTCTTAGGTACAAGCAAACACAGTAGGGATATGTCTGCCCATGTTTGATGAAAATGCATACTGTGGGCTATACTTTATTCTCCAGATGACACACACATCTCCAAAAGGGTATCATAGAGACAGATACCTGGTGTCAAACTCATGCTGTAAAGCTGTAAGCCAAAGAATGCATAGTTATCCACTTTTAGAAAATAAAGTATCCCCAGAGTACCACATAGGTAGTAGCCCCCAAAATGTGGAACAGGTACTAATGTATACATAGAGCCATGTGTTTAGTCATCTCTCCTTTGATAATCACATTACCAAAGGGTTTTGGAAATCCCTCTGTGGAGCACATAGGCAATAAAGGGTTTGCATGCAGATCCACAGAGGTTGTTGCACACCTACAATGATTAGACATCTTTGCCAGACTTTGCTTGCTTTGGAACAGGTTTCAAATATACCTCAAGCATAAACCCTCACTCACACTCTTCAATAGAAACCATGATGAGTGGATGTGAAACAGAAGACGTAGCCCAGGTATCACTGCCATGGCTAAGCTTGTCACAAGCATACAGAAGTGACCTAAGCTCTGGCAAAGATAACAGATGCATTCATGGAGAAAGCAGAGTACCCACCTATGAAATAATTGAGGTCACATGTATGTATATGGATTTGCCCCACAGCTACCTTACATGTGTAATGCACATACAGTTGTCATTGTGATATGTCATACATTAGAAAAATCAAAACCCACTCCACATTGATCAACAGTGTTACACACCTGGAGCACACACAGTCAGCAAGTGCGAGATTCAAACTCATCCCTAACTACATTATGATACTATAGCAGAATGCATTTACACAACACGCTATACACATTACTAGGATTTCACCTTTCCACAGGTATATTTGTAGGATGGTGACATCAGCAGACTTGTCAAAGATGAGTATACCACTTTTAAGGGGTGTGAGTATTGTCCAAAAAGGTTGCTCCTCCCCAGGGAGACACGCCCACAGAGTTGGCAAGTGCAGGATTTAAACCCCTACCTAACTACATTATGATACTACAGCAGTACGCATTTACACAACGCGTTATACACATTATTGGGATTTTACGTTTCCACAGGTATATTTGTAGGATGGTGACATCATCAGACTTGTCAAAGATGAATATACCACTTTTAAGGAGTGTGAGTATTCTCCAAAAAGGTTGCTCCTCCCCAGGGAGACACACACAGTTAGCAAGTGCAAGAGTCAAACCTCTACCCAACTACATTATGATATGATAGCAATACGTATTTACACAACACGCTATACACATTAGTAGGACTTCACCTTTCCACAGGTATATTTGTAGGATGGTGACATCATCAGACTTGTCAAAGATGAGTATACCACTTTTAAGGGGTGTGAGTATTCTCCAAAAAGGTTGCTCCTCCCCAGGAAGACAGACACACACACACAGTTGGCAAGTGAAGGATTCAAACCCCTACATAACTACATTATGATACTACAGCAGTATGCATTTACACAACACGCTATACACATTACTGGGATTTCTCCTTTCCTCAGGTATATTTGTAGGATAGTAACATCATGCGATGACAAAGATGAGTATACCTCTTTTAAGGGATGTGAGTAGTCTCCAAAAAGGCTGTGCTCTCCCCAGGGAGAGACAGACACACACACACACACACACACACACACACACACACACACACACACACACACACACACACAGTTGGCAAGTGCGGTGTTCTTAATCCAAACTAAGTACGTCTTTACACTTCAGCAAGCATAATGGAGTTACAGGTTGCAATACAGACATTACTTGCTGACAGTTTACACAAAGGTTTTTTTTTCACATTTGCTAACCTCAGCAGGCTTATCATACTAGGTGTATTGCAAGTGTATTGTATGCATAGGCCATGACCATATCATATAAGGGTTGATGCACCATGTGCTGGCACACACAGGGACAAACCAGTGGCTAAGCTCTGTCAACCCAATACTGGACAATACAGTCAGGAGGAGTAGGGTCATACAACGACAACACCAACTGTCTCACATAGACCTACAATATAAGCACCAGCAAAACACATACATAAATACACATTACCATACTCGGACAATACAAATATTAATCTGAAAAAGAGAGAGTGTCCTCCTAAGCAGACAAGCAAGCAACATGCACCTCCAAGCACACACCAGAAAACACATAATACACCAAAGCAGTGTGCCTCACAACAGGCCCTAAGGCAAAACAACATACCCAACACACTAGTAATAGGTGACTTCATAGTCAGGCACACAGATGTCCCACTCACTCGGCTGGACAAGGGGAAGGTTACAGTCAGTTGTCTGTCAGGTGCTATGATCCGCCACATAACACAAGCACTTACATCACTCCAGAACAGGTACCTATATGACATGTTCTTTGTACATGTCAGTGTGAATGATCTGAGACATACCTCCCAGGACAACATGACAAGAAATATATATTAGCTCTATGATCATGTAGCCCAGGCTGGTATGACCCTGTCCTTGAGTAGCATCTTACCTTCACCTACATGATACTGCAATATAACAGAAAGACGATAAACTTCAACAATTGGCTGAGCTTCTGGTGTCATTCAAAGGGGATCCAGTCTCTGTCTGCCTGTGATGACATGATAGACATGCCTTGTTGCTTCACTACAGCTTGGTTTGCACCTGTTGTCCCTATGCTTCTGAATACTGGCCAAGGCTCTTGCTGTCCCCATATTACCTTTTTTAGGCAAGGCTCAAAGGTTCATAGGTTCATAGGTAGGTACTAGGCTATTGGCCCTGGGGTCTATACAAGCCCAGCCAAAAAGGTACCCTGGCTTTTGCCACCCAAGAAATTTATTTTCCTGTGCCACTGTCGAGCAGAGTCACCCTGGGGATCACTTCTTTGTATTTCCTATTTCCCATACAATCATCAAGATTTTTCTTGAAGAGTGCTAATGAGGAGCTTTGTTTGATATAGATAGATAGTTTATTCCAGAGTAAGGGAAGTCTCTGGGACAGGAATCTATCCCTCCAGCATGTTCTATTTATTGTGATGACATGGTTTAGGTCCCAAGAGCGTGTAGGTTCATAGGTAGGTACTACGCTATCTGCCCAAGGGCATTTATAAGCCTAGCCAGAATGTGTTGGCTTTCAGCTCCCTTTTAAATTAGTTTCCTGGGCCTCTGTCTAGCAGGGCCACTGAAGTGATACCAGGGGTAAATTTACAATTTCCCATCCACTCGTCAAGATTGCTCTTGAAGAGAGTCAGCGAGGGGCTCTGCCTAACATCAACTGGGATTATATTCCAGAGCGAGGGAAGTCTCTGGGATAGGAATCTATCCCTTCAGCATGTCCTGCTTATTGCTTTGCTGAGGTTTAATTCACTGGAGCATGTGGCTCTAAGAGATTTGTTTTTCTTGAGGTGGAGCATGTCCATTAATTCCAGTTTGGACATGGCCTTATACGTCAGGCATAGATCACCTCTGATCAGGCAGTAAGCAACCGAGTAGAGCTGGAGTTTCTTTAGTCAAGCTGAATAGGGCATCTCTTTAAGGCCCATGATCCTCTTGGTGAGGTACTTCTGTGGTCTTACCAGCTGTTGCATGTGCCAATTAAGGTACATACCAAATGGGACATTGTACTCTATTATGGGCCTAATGAGTGACGAGTAGAGGGGCACAATGACCTCTCTTGATCTAGAGGTGAACCCTTTCGTGATTAGGTGGGCTACATAGAAGGAATTTCTAATCACTTTGGCAATGTGATTATCAAAGGAGAGGTTACTATCTACTTGGGTCCCCAAGTCCTTAATTACATTTTCCGTACCTAGTGGATTACCACCTATGTGGTAATTCGTGGGCACTTTGTTTTTTCCAAAGAGGACGACTATGCATTTTTTGGCATTCAGTTTGAGGCCATGGTTTTGACACCAGGTATCTGTCTCTGTAAGACCCTTCTGGAGATGTCTGTGTAAGCCGGAGAGTCGATTATGGCCCCCAGTTTGCAGTCATCTGCAAATTTGGTCAGCCATAGTCCTCCCATGCTTGCCTGTACCTCAGAGAAGTATATACTGAACAGGAGGGGACCCAGGACCGAGACCTGTGGGATGCCACTTGTGACTGGTTTAGAGTCAGACATGGCACCCGCAACTCTGACCATGTGTGTTCTATCTGTGAGCCAGTTGGCCACCCATCTCGTGACATAGGGGGTTACTGTTCAAACTGATTAGAAATTCCTTCTATGTAGCCCACCTAATCACGAAAGGGTTCACCTCTAGATCAAGAGTCTAAGATACCAGAGTGGGGAATGGTGTCGAAGGCCTTAGTGCGGTCCAGATAGGCTGTGTGGACTACCTTCCCTTCATCTATGGCCTTGGCAACTGTTTCAAAGAAGTCAACTAGGTTTAAGAGGCAGGATCTGCCTTTAACAAAGCCGAATTGGGTAGGGTCCAGTGTCTGGAGGTTCCCAATGTCTCTGTTTAGGAGTTCCATGATAATTCACTCCATAGCTTTGCAGACCAGGCTGGTCAGGCTTATAGGGCGATAGTTCCCAGGTTCTGTTGTGGCACCACCTTTGTGGAGCAGGATGACTGTTGCTGTATGCCATTCTTTGTGTACATAGCCTGTGGTAAGGCTGAGTCTTAACAGTGAATTTAGGTGAGGGTTTAGTTCCTTTTGGAGCGTGTGTAAGACGCAGCCTGGGACACCATCCAGTCCCATTGATGCTGTGTTCTTAGCTTTGGAGAGGGCTGTTTTTACCTGCATGTCCCTGATGTCTGGGGCTCTGCATTCTTCTGGGATGGACATGGGCCCTTTTGGGGGTGGGGGGGTGAAGTTTGCACTAAACTTGTCCGCCAGGATGTTGGCAATGTCAGTTGGTTCAGTGTATTTTTTGCCATTTTGCAGTAGCTCAAAGCATATCTGAGAGTTGCCACCTAAATGTTTGATATAGCTAAAGAAGGCTTTGTGGTTATCTTTAGATTCCTTGGCAGTTTTTCTTTAGAAACTGGCCTTGGATGATTTTTATGAGCGATCGTAGTTTCTTGCTAATAATGATCAGTGATGCCGCTCCTTTTTGGAATTTTGCTCTATCATGTAGTAGTTTCCTCCTCCTGTTGTATAGCTTATTTATGGCCAAGGACCACCAGACTGGTTTCCTCTTTTTGGAGGAGTGAGTCTTGGTTTTACTTGGGATGGCTCAATCCATGCATCCCTGTAGATGCTCATAGAATGCACTTGTAAAGGATTCTGTGGATTGGATAGCATTATCCTGTAGCAAGGGGGCTTTGAAACTTTCCACTTTGGTCTTGAGAAGTGTGAAGTTTGCTTTTGAAACATTTTTCACAGTGGTTTCCTTGGCTGGAGGTAGGGTTAGGATGTGGATATCCAGTGTGATTACTTTATGATCTGATCTTACCAGCAAGGGGTTTACCTCTTGTGTGGAACACTGATCCCCCATGTTGGTGATGATCAGGTCGAATATGTTGTCACCTCTAGTGGGCGTGATGACCAGCTATTCCAGGGCATTTGACTTTATAAACTCTAGGAAGCATTGGGCAAAGGAGTTTGTACTTGAGTTATTCTCCCAGTCAATGTTTGGGTAGTTGAAATTTCCTAATATCATGGTGTTTGGTAGGACCTTTATATTTTCCAGTGTTCTCAGGAATGCTGAGTGAGGGTCCCAAGACAAGGTAGGTGATCTGTAGCAGGGTATGATCTGATAAGCAGCGTTGCCCACTGTTAGTTGCACTTGGATGGTCTCCGAGGCCTCGTGCTGTGCCACTAACCTGGAGGTGTGGGTATCCTTTATGAAAATGGATACACCCCCTCCTTTTGTATTTCGGTCTGGGTTTTGGGGCTGAAGCTCAGAGGGATTGGGATTTCTTTAAGTGGAGCAAGTCCAACAGCTCTGTGTTTGACATAGCTTTGTATGTTAGGCAGAGATCACCTCTGAGTAGGCGATATGCGACAGAGTAAACCTGGAGTGTTTTGAGACGGTCTGTTTAGGGCATGTATTTGAGGCCACTAATCCTCTTTGTGAGGTATTTCTGCAGGCTTTCCAGTTGTTGTAGATGTCTTGTGAGGTATATACCAAAAGGGGTGTTGTACTCTATAATTGAACTAATGAGTGATGAGTAGAGGGGAACAATGACCTCTTTTTTTCTGCATGAGAAACCTTTTGTGATAAGGTGTGCCACGTAGAAGGATTTCCTGACTACTGTGGCATGGCGATGTGATTATCAAAGGAAAGTTACGGACCACCTGTGTCCCAAGGTCTCTTATCACACTTTCAGTGCTAAGTAGACTGCTGTCTATGTAGTAGTTCATGGGTACAGAGTTTTTACCAAAGGGGATGACAATGCACTTTTTGGCATTGAGCTTGAGGCCATGGCTTTGACACCAGGCATCTGTCTCAGTGAGGCCCTTTTGTAGGATGTCCACATCATTAGTAGTTTTGATTATGGCTCCTAGTTTGCAGTCATCTGGGAACTTCATTAGCCAAAGACCTTCTGTGTTAGCATGTACTTCAGGGAAGTAGATACCAAACAGGACAGGACGCAGGACTGAACTTTGTGGTACTCCACTTGTCACTGGTCTGAAGTCAGACTTGGAGTCTGCTACTTTCACAGTGTGGGTTCGGTCAGTGAGCCAGTTGGCAACACATCTTGTGACATAGGGATTTATACCTAGTTTAGTGAGTTTATCTATAATTCCAGAGTAGGGGATGGTGTCAAAAGCCTTGGCAAGATCTAGATAGGCTGTATGAACCACCTTACCCTTGTCTACGGCTTTGGTGACTGCTTCGAAGAAGTCTATCAGGTTTAGGAGACATGATCTGCCTTTTACAAACTTGAAATGGTTGTGGTCCAGAGTTTGGAGATTACCAATGTCTTTGTTTATAAGTTCCAGATGATACACTCCATGGCCTTGCAGACCAGGCTCATCAGGCTAATGGGGCACTAGTTCCCAGGGTCCGTCGTGGCTCCCCCCTTGTGTAGTGGGATAACCTTCACTGTGCGCCATTCAGCAGGCACAAAGCCTGAGGTGAGTCTATGATTGAACATGGTACTTAGGTGTGGTGCCAGTTCATTCTGTAGTTCATGTAGAATGCAGCCTGGGATGCTCTCTGGTCCCATGGATGCTGTGTTCCTGGCTTTGAAGAGTGGTTTTTACCTGTGCAGCCGTGATGACAGCAACTTTGCATTCTTCCAGTATAGAGATAGGCTCTTTCATGGGTGAGAAGGGGGTAATGTTAGCACTGATCCTATCTGCCAGGATGTTGGCAATATCAGTTGGGTGTGTATATTTAATGCCATTGTGCTGTAACTCAGAGTAGATCTGAGTGTTGCCATTGTGATTCTTGACATAGCTATAGAATGCTTTGTGGTTGTCTTTAGAATCAGTGGCGATTTTGTTTTCATAACTAGCTTTGGAGGATTTTATCAGGGATCGCAGCTTCGTACTGAGGCTGACCAGGGAGCTCCTCCAGTCATGGGTTTTACCCTCTTTTGCAACAGTTTCTTCCTTCCGTTGTGCAGTTTGTTTATGGCAGGGGGCCACCAGATTGGCTTCCTTTTCTTGGAGGATAGCGTCTTGGTTCTGTTTGGGATAGCACGATCCATGCACTCATGTAAGTGCTTATAAAGTGCAATTGTGTAGGATTCAGTAGTCGTAACTGTATTGTCCATCTGCATGGGTGCCCTGAAGTTCACCACTTCTGTCTTAAGAAGCATGAAGCTGGCTTTGGAGAAATTTAACATGGTTTCCTTAATGGGGGGTGGGGACAGAATGTGGATATGTAGGGTAATTAGCTTATAGTCAGATCGGACCAATGAGGCATTGACTTCAGGTGTGGAACACCGGTCACTCAGGACAAACCAAACCCCATAACCAACAGAAATAACCACAAAGTGAGCTAAATGCTACTCATTGCCAGAAGTCTCAGCCTCCAGATGCACACACTCAAGGCACTTCTCAGTATGGAGAATATTGATATTTGTGCAGTAACTGAAACTTAGTCCAAGGCTCCATAGAGCACACCAGCACTACCAGGATACTACTCATTCCATACCTTCCAGCATCAGAACCTGGATCATAGCACATAGGGTGGGATGTATCCATATTCATCAAGGATACGTACACCTCTCTCTACATGCTCTCTCCAGGATATGTACCCATAGAATGTTGCACAGCAACATTCCTCCCACTCCACAGGGGTGGGGCCACAAAAGACCCTTGGTATTCACGCTCTATGAACCTGATGAGTCTGATCTGCAAGACAATGGAGCCAATCATAATGGAAGTCAACAATAAAGACATTGGGAACCTTCACACAGTTGAGCACACCCAGTTTAGCTTCGTCAAATGCAGATCACGCCTCCTGAACTGGGTGGATTTCTTTCAGACGGTTACCCAGGCTACAGATGATTGAAATGAGCTCCACACAGCCTACCTATACCTCGCTAAGGCCTTTGACACCATTCCCCAGTCAGGTATCATAGATGAACTCACCAACCTAGGCATGAATCCATACATCACAAGATGGACTGCAAACTGGCTCACAGATAGATCCCACAAATTAAGAGTTGCTGGCTACATGTCAGACTCTACACTGGTAACAGTCCTTGGGTCCCTCCTGTTTGGTATAGACTTCTCAAAAGTACATGCCAACACAGGAGGGTTGTGGTTGACTAAGTTTGCTGGGAACTGTAAAGCGTTTGCCATAATAGATTCCCCGGATGACACAAATATTCTCTAGAAGGGACTCTGAGACAGATGTGTGGTGTCAGAATCATGGCCTCAAGCTCAATGTGGAAAAATGCATAGTAATCCCCTTTGCTGAAAACAAAGTACCCATAAACTACCACATATGTGTTACCCCCTTAAAACTGACAAGGTAATAAGGAATCTGGGGACACAAGTAGATACTCATCTTTCCTTTGACAACCATGTTGCCAAAATGATTGGGAAATCCTATGTGGCCCACCTAATCAACAAAGGGTTTGCATCAGGATCAAAAGAGGTAGTAGTGGCCCTCTACTCTTAAGTCATCAAACCCATCATGGAGTACAATACACCATTTTGGATGTACTCGACTAAGCATATCCAGCAGCTGTAGAGACCACAGACGTACCTCATCAAGAGGATTACTGGCCTCAAACAGTTGTGTTATGCAACACAACTGGTAAAACTAAATCTGTTCTCCGTTGCATACCACCTACTCAGAGGCACACTCTGCCTAACATACAGAGCCATATCCAACCCATAACTGTTGAACATGCTCCATCGACGGATAACAAAATTGAGTCACACTACACACTCCAGGGATATGAACCTCATCACAACAATGAATACAACATGCTGGTGGGATAGAGTACCATCCCAGACACTTGCCTTACTGTGGAACAGAGTCCCAATGTATATCAGACAGAGCCCCTTGCTGACACTCTTCAATAGGAACCTTGATGAGTGGATAGGAAACAGACAATTCATGCCAGGCATCACATCAGCAGCCCCACTAGAAAGGGGCTTAGGGTACTAACTATTAGAACTAGGTCTTGGGAGACTACCCAATGGGGTGGTGAAAGGTGCACAACTTGCCTAGGCTAAAATATGCCTTCATGAAGATAGTCTACTACATGCCTATGAACCTATGTGACAGGTACATGCCTACAGATAGTAGATGTGTACTTCATTGTACAGCAGGCACATGGACCACATACACTGTAATGCTTACAGATACTGGTGGCTGTTATGTACAGTGGGTGAGATGGGCACCTCATGTGTTTTGTGCCATTGAGATGTGTGCTGGGTAGGACAGTCCTGGATGGCTCCCTGTCATGTTCACCCTCTTATACACATCTCTGCCCATCCATATTTGGCTTATTATACTGTATTCCCCATATATATATATATATATATATATATATATATATATATATATATATATGTACATAGGTAGGTAATAGGCTAACTGCCTGAAGGCATATATTAGTATAGCCAGAGTCTGCAGCTATCACCACACATGGGGTTAGTTCCCTAGGCCTCTGTGTAGTAGATCTGATGAAGTGATCCATGGTGTGACAGTTCAGTTTCACATACACTCATCAAGGCTCCTCTGGAAGAGTGTCAGTGAGGGACTCCGCTTAATGTAGATTGGGAGCCTGTTCCAAAGCAAGGGAAGTCTGTGAGTTAGTAATGTATCCCTCCCAACATGTTCTATTTATTGTTGTGATGATGATATCCCTAGAGCATGTGGCACAGTGGGCTTGGGTACATCAGTTCTGCATTGGACATGGACCTGTCTGTTGGGCAGAGATTGCCTGAGTAGACAGTATGCAACAGAGTACTGATTGAGTTAAATTCAGACTTGTTGCATGGGGCAACTGTGTGGAGCCAGTAATCCTCTTGTTGAGGTACTTCAGTGGTCTTTCCAGCTGCTAAAGGTACCTAGTCAGATTCATCGCAAGTGTGCCGTGATACTCTCTGATGGGTCTGATGACTGATGAGTAGAGGGATCCTCCTTTGACCTACATGCAAAGACCTTGGCAATTTGTGGGAACACATGGCATGATTTTCTAACCACTTTGTGAATGTGTTTCTGGAAGTAGAGATGACTATCCATATGTGTCCATAGATCCCTTATTATTACCTCCATATTTAGGGTGTTGGCACCTATGTGGTATTTGTATGACTGTAGCTTGAGGCCATTATTTTGACACCACATCTGTCTGACTGAGACCCTTTTTAAGGATGTCTCTGTTGTCCCAAACATCGATTATGACAAACTTTCTGCAGTCATCCACAAACTTTGCTAAACATAGCCCTCGTGTGTTTGACTGTATTTCTGAAAAGTATACACCAGACAGGAGGGGTCCAAGGACTGAGCCAAGGGGGACAGCAGTTGTTACCAGACTGAACAGGAGACACAATTCTTACCTTGTGGGATCTGTGCTCCAGTTGGCAATCCATCAGATGACATACGCATTTATGTACAGGTTGTTGATTTTGTGGATACGACACGTGTGTGGGATGTTGGAAAACGGCTTTTCAAGGTCTATGTAGGCCATGTGGAGCTCATTTCATTGATGTATGTCCTAGGTGACTGCCTTGAAAACTGTCTAGCAGGTTTAAAAACCATGACCTGCCCCTGACCAAACTAAAATGGGTAGAGTTGTGTGTTTGTAGGCTCCCAATAGCTCTGTTTAGGAGTTCCATAATGATGGACTCCATGGCCTTGCAGATCAGGCTTATTAAGCTTATAAGACAATAGTTCCCATGGTCTGTTGTGCACCAATACTTGTGGAGTGTGCCAAACATTGCTGTAACCCATTCAACAGTTTCATGTCATGTACAGAGGGTGAGTCTCAGACTGTTCAGGTGCAGGGTCTGTTTGTTTTGGAGTTCACATACGATACAGCCAGGGAAACCATGTCATCCCACAGATGCCGTGTTTTTAAGTTTGGATAGAGCTGTTTAACCATTGTATGTGTGATTTCTGGGTTTTCACAATCTCCAGGTATGGTAATGGGCCCTTTTGTCAGTGAGAGGAGGGTAAATATGTATGAACCTGTCTGACAAGATGTTGGCAATGTCAGTCATGTGCGTGTATTCATTTACACTTTGCACTGACTCAAAACATATATGAGTTTACATTGATATTTATGACATAGTGAAAGAAAGCTTCATGGTTCTCTATGGACTCTTTGGCAATATTTTTGCCAGAACATGGCTTGGATAATGTTAGGAGTGCTCATTGTTTCTTGATGATACTGATCGGAGATTTATTAATCTTCTTTGGATTTTCACTTTCTTTGAACAACTTAAGTACTTGTAGTACATAGATTGATTATGGTAGGGGGTCCAATATATTATATGGGTCTGTTTTCATATCACTGTGTGCGCAAGGCAGGATTGGTGAATAGTGACAAGTGTCTGGAGTAAGAACTGCAACTGCCAGATGTGTGGCCCAGTGTGTACTGTGAGCATGCCCACTATGGGCATATATATATATATATATATATATATATATATATATATATATATATATATATATATATATACCGAATTAAATGGATGATCAGTAAATAAATGAATGAACAAATGCATGAATGACATTCCAAGAAAAATCTAACAGGCTTCTCCTAGAATGGCTGATCAATAAGTATTTATGAAGAATTCCAGTGGGAAGGAGGAAAGAGATTCAGTTCAGTAGATGTTCTCAAATCATACAACCTAATTCCTAGACTATAGACAGAGAAATGAAGCACACCATGTCATCGTTACAACTGAGGCGGAATCTACCCTAAAAGCATGTAAGATGTTTATCCTCAAAGCACTTCTTCCAGATTTTTTTGTGAGAGTATTGGAAAGTTACAGACAGCAGTCAGACATTTTCACTGTACTTAGCAGAACAATTAAACATAATGAGCAGGCTGGCACCATACTTCTGTGGCCTAGTTATAGCAAGCAATGATAACCACCATGTTATGCACTACAGCAAACATTATAAGTCATACACCCTGATGCAAAATTGTAAAAGTGTACAGAGATAATGGTGACTTTAATGATTACAGGGAGTCAGCCGGCTTTAGCTAAGATGGTGAAATAAATACTCATGTCAAAGAAAAACAGTAATGACCCTACACAAGCTATTGAGAGTAACTTGGTCACATTTGCCATTGTTCCTCAGGCCAAGTACCAGTAGTGAAAGATCTTATTGTAATTTAGGAATCAGAACATTATCTCTAAGAGCAAACTAACCTCAGGTGTAAAAGCCTACTAACATTGTAAGAAAATTGCAGCTATATAAGCACGTTATTGTAAATCCACTCCACAAAGTAAATAAAACACATAGATGGATCTCGACAAATCCCAAGGTATTTAAAAACCTGAATCTATGTAACAAAGCAGTTATTAGGTCCAATACACTAAGAGTAGGAGAACTGTGCCAACTTTTGAGGAGGTTTGGCTCTGTGGTGTAAAGGGATAAGGTCTTCTCTACAGCTCAGATGACACGAATATAAATAGCAACACAAGCAGAGGAAGAGCTAGCAGGGAACAATAAATGCAAAAAATGTCACCTGCGCGTCAATCAGGAGTAGAGGGAGATAGCTCAGGTCAGATCGACCTGCTCCTATGCAACTAGAGGATCAGTGGACATGTGCTTGGTGATCCCAAACTGGTGATGGTAACCCTCGTAGGTGTGTATGAGAGTACACACACACGCACACACACACACAGTCCCTACTTCTGTCTCTTTCTTTCTCACGCACACAAACACACACACACACACACACACACACACACACACACACACACACACACACACACACGCGCGCGCACGCGTGCGCACACACACACACACACACACACACACACACACACACACACACACACACACACAGTCCCTTCTTCTGTCTCTTTCTTTCTCTCTCACACACACACACACACACACACACACACACACACACACTTCAGCGACTGAACAAACAATCCAAACACCTACCTGCCGCCTTTGTCCCGAAGCCCATGCAGTCAACCGAACACCTACCCGGTAATCCACCGAACAAACACCTACCCAGCAAGCCCACAATCCAAACACCCACATGCCGCCTTTGTCCTGAAGCCCGCGCAGTTGCACACTAACAGTCCCGCCCCGCGAGAGCAGCTCAGTCCTCCTCATTGGCTCTGACTGCGGCTGCAGCAGTCCGGAGCTCCTCTATTCTGTGCGGTTGTGTCACCGCACAGATTTCTGGTATCTCACAGCAATGGAATGCTGGGTACATGTTAATCCATATACGGACTGCCGATAAAGGCAGTCTGAGTTCAAATTAATTTTTTGTTTTGCAAATTTTTTTTCTGCTTTTCTAGGTGGGGGGGCTGCAGTCCGGCAGTCCGATAGGACGAGCTGCCCCTGCTGTTAGGTATGTGGCCCCCCAACTGATACGTGTGAGTGACTTAAGTTGTGTCTGTACCATTAAAATGCTGTCATGGCTTAGTGGTTCAGTATTGTGACTATACTGCACAGTATCCTGAGTTCAAGCCCTGTCACTGCTTTTTATTTTCTTGCTGGGCAGACCTGACTGGTTAAGGAACAGTAAAGCAGGTGTGAGTGTGTTTACCCGACTTTGCTCGACTTTGCCCAACATTGCTCAACGTTGCCCGACATTGCGCTGTTAGCACAATACATAGTTACACGCAATTGTATTTAAATATGCTCAATACTGGTAAAATGTGCTTAGCAGTGCTTTATATTGCTTAAAATAGGGCACTCATGCCTCAGGTGGTGCTGCAGGGCTGCCTATGTCAGATGCACATAGTACACTCCCAATACATGTTTGGAAACAGGTAGCATCAAGTTAGGCATCCATTTTACTGTATGTGCGAGTCAGAGAGAGGTGTCATTTCCAGGGTTCCTACTGAGTCAGTGTATGTGCTATGCGTTGCCTCTTTGCCAAGGCCCAGGCATACTGGGCACACCTCCTTCTGCCTACTGGAGCAGGCTCAGGTAGTTCCTCCTCTGAGTCACGCTGTGCCTGTGCAGGCCTTGGCAATGTCGGGGGGCTGTTTGGCCCTGCCCCATGCTGTTCCTGCTGCAGCTGTTTCTGCAGGATCATATTGTGTAGCATGGCACATAGCATGACAATTTGGGTACATGTAGTTGGTGAGTACTGCAAGGCTCCACCAGATGTGTCCAGGCACCGGAACCATGACTTGAGCATCCCAAACACATGCTCAGTTATGTTTCTTGTTTGTGCGTGTGCCTCATTATGGAGTTCTTGTTCGGGTGTGTGTGCATTTCTGATGGGTGTCATCAGCCATGGCTCCAGTGCGTATCCATCATCCCCCATTAGGTGACCATCAGGGATGTCCCCATTGGCAAATCTCTGGTACAGCTGCGTCAGATGCCAGATGTGGGAATCATGATAGCTTTCAGGGCAGCCAGCACACACATTCATTATTATGCCCTGGGCATCGCACACGACCTGGCAGTTGGAGGGGAACCCCTTGCGATTGATGTAGACCCTACCCCGCTCACCAGGTGGTGCATTGATGTGCATGTGCGTGCAGCCTATTGCACCCACTACCTCGGGGTATATTTGGTGGAAAAGATGCATATTGCTGGCTAATGCCTCACGGGAATTGGGGAAATATACGTGGTCACCGACATGTGCTGACATAGCATCCAGGAACTGGTGCAGTACCCTGGATGCTGATGCCTGTGAAATCCCTATCATATCACCAGTTGGTCTCTGGAAGGTACCTGTAGCTAGTATTCTTAGGCCAACACATGCCTTGGTATCCACTGGGATGGGTTCCCCTCTGTTGGCTGTGTGTGTGAAGCGTGGCTGGCACAGCTCAACAATTTGCTGCAGAAGGTCTCTGTCCACCCTATAGCACTCCACTATCTCCAGCTCATGTAGCCCCTGGTAGGTTACCCTGGGTCTCTACAGTCTTCTCCGTCTCCTCACTGTGGGTTGTTCAGCAGTATTCACAACATCACCACCCTCAACACCTTGCACATGTTGGTTTATGATAGCAAGAGCAGCCCCTAACATTTTGTCTGACTTAAGCTTTTTAAGCTTTCCCTCTTTGTATACTGCAGTGTTGCAGAGTTCTTGGGGAAAAAACAGGGGAGAATGCTGTTTGCAGAGTTTAAAGTGCTGGGCTGGGCTAGTCTGCTGCCTGTGTAATTGTTTGATTCTGTTATATTTCACCTGGCAGCTCTGCTAGGTTAACTTCCTACTACTTCTTTTCCTTCCTTTTCCCTTTCTGTTTCCGCTCGGGGCAGCACCGCGCAAACACACGCACACACTGTGTGCATGTTTGCAAGAAATTTTCACAGTGTGCACCTTTGGTTTCTGGTTTTCAAATAGGACAACTGTAGACACGCCTCTTGCAATCCTGAGCAACTCAGGGCAAACACAAGACACTGTGCTCCAATTAGCTTACAGCCTTTCTGACATACCCCCTCATGATGTCACCTATATTCTACTCTACTACTCACCTACTCCTAAACTTACACTCTTGGGACATGGCTCACATGCTGGGGAAAATTGGGATTCACTATCCTTATCCTCATTTGCATAGGATTGCCTACTAATGCATGGTTACATCTCTCACAAGCCCCCCCCCCCTTAACAACCAGTACTCAGTGGCCATGTTGTCTTCAGCCTGCCATTCACCTGCATGGCAGGATAAGCTTTTTAGTGAAAATGACTATTTTTGGCTATTTTTAAATTATTTTCTTGTTTTTAAAGCGCCACACATTTGTGCTGTGCTGCTCTATGCTTAAACATCGGAGACTGGGGGAAAAAGTTAGATTTTAATCATTTTAAACATTTATAAATGCCAATGGCCTTATATTTTGGCCATTGGCATGCTTCCTCAACTGTATGCATCCTTTATTTGGAGCTGTCATAGCTCCGTTTAGCTATTTGCAGAATGGTACTCTATTATCAACGGAGTACATTTCTGCAGAAAACACTAATCTTCCATGGACAGGTTAGTGTTTCCTGGATTGCAAATTTACCTGATTTGCATAGCTTTCAGCAGAAAATGAGGTAATTTGCATACCATGATGCTGTCCGTGCAAGAGTAGCTTTAGCCGCTCTCGTGCACGCCCCTTCCAGCTGTTCCTGGATCGCATGGCAGACATATTGCCTGTTTGACGTCTTACTCTACAACTCCGTGCAAGCTTTCATAAATCTGGCCCATTGTTATACCTTGCAACATAATCTAATACAATAAATTTAAAATCCACTTTACATTTGGATGAAATATAATGCTTGCTTAAACCAGTTTTGTCACTACCAGCTGATATTGCAGATTTGTGCTGCCATATTCTCTTATAAAGCTCTCTGGTTGTTCTACCAGCATAAAATGAAATAAAATATAAAATAAAATGAAATGAAATGAAATAAAAGGACACGAATAGAGCTAAATATACAACAAACTTAGATTTGCCAGTAAATCTGTCTTTGATTTTGATCAGCATGTTATTCACCCTTATGTCTTCTATTCCAGTGTAAAAATAATTACAAAAATTACGAAGGTTGTACGTTAGGGCTGGCAACTCAGCACGTAAAAATCAACTGCCAATCATTAGCGGACCGGAGTTCCGCTGTGGCAACCCCTAACAGGGAAAAGCTGAAAGACACAACAACAGCGGAGACATTTGAACATCCCTGTTTTTTTACACTGCTATTCAATGATAAATTTAAGTTTCTCTGAAAAAAATCTTGAAACTCTTGCCACTTTTCTCTACAAATATAGGCTTGTCACCAACTGATTTAGTCATTTCTGAACAACTGCTAACAATATTCCAATTTATTTTGATTATTTTCTTAATCTCTACTGAATATGTACTGTTTGCTACTTGTATAGCCAAACAATGATGTATATTTGTGTCGTTCATGCTCTCATCAACTTCATTTTTCCTAAAACTGCATACTTCTTTCAATTTATGTTCTACCATCTCCACTGGATAACCTCTGTGGATAAAGCTGTTGCATATGATCACACTTTCAGAAAGTCCCCCTTTCTTTTTAGTGAGCCTCTTTACTCTCATTAAATGCCCCTTCGCTATATCTTGTTTAGTTCTGGTGGGATGCATACTAGAATAATCTAAAAAAAGAATTGTTTTGTATTTTTTGTATATCTTGCTGATAAGTTTACCACTTTCTTTCAATATCGGCACATCTAAACAATTTATACTGGTGTCACAATATTCTATGGTATATTCTAAAAAAGAAATTAAATTGTTGATGTGCTTATGAAACTTTTCAAGTGCATCAGTGCTCCCTCTCCACAGCAAAAACACATCATCAATAAAGCGTTTGTACAAGAGACTATTGTTCATATACATGCCGTTGAAAATGTGTGTCATTTTTCACCCATGCATAAAAATATTTGCATAACTTGGTGCCATGGCAGCAGCCATGGCCACTCCATTTGTTTGGCAGGACATGTATTCTGCACTAACAGCTTACTACTAATGTCAACTAAATCTCTAAAGATGGTCAAAATGTGTTACTTTATTCTTACAAAAAGTTATTTTGATGAATTATTATGATTCTGAATTATTTAACACAGCTATCAGTTAAAAAACTCTCAGCACTGAACGTGTGCCCGATGCTTTCAATGTGGAACTGTGAGAGGTATGAACTTTTTTTTACAGAAACATACACTTTTTAGAACACAAAATGGGAAATGCTTTTCGTAATGAGGCATACCTGTCAACTGTCCCTGATTTTGACTCAAATTTTAGCACTGTCCCTCTTAATCTCTTCTAAAACTGAGGACTATTGCAGAAAAGGTGGCAAATTATGTTTATTAAATAATGACAATAATTAGAGTTGTAGACTCTTTACTTCAGAAAATGTATATTAATTTTTATTCTTTTACTCTGTCAATGTCTCAGGGCAAAACTAGTAATATTTTAAAAGTGTCCCTGATTATTCATGGAGTTGCCCCTGATTCTGGTGAGATTTGTCCCAGATTGGTTGACAGCTATAAATGAGGTACACTTGAGAGGTATGTTGGCAAGTTATTGAGACAGGCAGTGAGCAGTACCCTTGTACAGATGCAAAAGCCTAGAAGCTTAGTTTTTCCCTAAACACCTATCAGTGAAACCCTTCCAAGCTTTTCTACTACTCTAGGAGCAACTCAGTTGCACACTGAGCAGTGTTTTCCTATTGATCAACCCACGCCTACACAAAGTATGGGTCCCTCTTGTAGTCTCAGCAGCTACCAACATAGTCCTATCAAAGTTCCCCTCACCAGGCTGAATAAGGAGTGGGTTACGGTTAGCTGCCTGTCAAGTGTCAGGGTCCATCAAGTCACTCAAGCACTCAAGTCACTCAACCACAAGTACCAGTATGACTCTGTCATAGTCCATGTGGAGGTGAATGACTTGAGAGATACCTCACTGGACTATATGGAGAGAGACATGACTGAACTCTCATATTACGTGTGACAGGCAGGTATAAACCTAGCATTAAGCAGCATTCTACCTTCTCAAAAAAAAAATGATTGACTTTAACAATTGGCGTAACCTCTGGTGTCAGTCCAAGAGGATCCAATATCTGTCAGCCTGGGAAGACGTGGTTGACAGGCCGCACTGCTTTGCCAGAGATAATCAGCACCTGTCTCCTCTAGACTTTCAGATACTGGCAAAAGCATTAGTCACCCCTACTGTGTCTCTTTTAGGCAGTGTGAAAATAACCAACCTCCCAACATAACAAAATCCTCTCTAGATAAACTCAAGGTACTGGTGCTTAATGCTAGGAGTCTAAACAAGAAACTGCACTCCCTAGTAGCACTCCTCACTTTGGAAGATTCTGACATCTGTGCAGTCACTGAGACATGGTTCAAAGGTGTGGAAAACACCCTGGCTGTGCAGGACTACAATGCCTTCCACACGTTCAGACCACAAACGGAGCATGAAAGAACCAAAGGAGGAGGTGTATCCATCTTCATTAAGGATAAGTGCACCTTGAGAGTGGTCAAACAGGATGACTCTCTTGAGCTACTCCATGTCCAGTTCACTATAGGCAAAGCCCACCACCACATCATAGCTAGCTAAAGCTCCCCCCCATGAAACAGGGAAAGCATACCACATACCTGAACTTACTGAAACCACTTGCCATACAGCCCAACACCATACTCATTGGTGATTTTAATTATCTTACAGTCAGCTGGGAAACATACATGACCACAAACATGCTGGCTTAGAGGTTCTTGGACTTTGTCACTGCAAATGCCCTAGAACAGCTATTCAGCACACCCACAAGAGGCTCAAAAGTCCTTTACACAGTACTCACTAACATGGCAGAGTATTGCACCACCCTCGTGTGATGTCCTCCCTGGAAAGATTGGACCATAAATCAGTCTTCTTCGATGTAATTATAAGACCAGATACCCCATCAAGCTCAAAAATGCTTAAGAATTTTTCTAAGACTAATTACCTCCTACTGCTTGATGGTATGAGAAGTTTCAAAGCCGCCTCAAAACGCAGATAACAGAGACTCTTATGCAGAGGTGTACACCAATGTCCTGTATAAGCACTTTAGCAGTTGTGTACAATCTGCTGTACCTGACCGGATTAAAACCAGGTCTTGCCAAAAAAAAAACAAGCCACTCTGGTGGACCCCTAGTATAAACAGGCTAGACAACAAGAGAAAAAAACCTAATGTGCAAGAACAAGAAGGAACTGACTCAACAAAGAAGAAATCCCTCTCCAGCTTAAACAAATAAATTAGAGATCTTATCAAGTCCTCCAAAACTAATTATAAAGCAAAAATAGCCTCCCTAGCTAAGGATAATCACAAGGCATTCTTTAACTATGTCCAAAATCTAAAAGGAAAATAACCAGCTATGCGCTGAATTGGTTGTGGATGGCATCACTCATACTCAGCTGGAGGTAATAGCCAACCTGCTAGTGGACAGATTTAGAGCAAACTTCACCCCCTTGTCCCCTCCAGTCACCCCCCAGAGTATACCTACCACCATTCCTCATCGTATTATCTCAAAACAGTAGGTGGCTCATCCTTCTCCAAGGCCACAAACTCAGCATCAGTGTGACCAGATAACATCCCAGTCTGCTTTTAAACAACTTAAAACATGACCTAGCAGACTCACTTGGATCTCTGTTTAACTGCAGCCTGAGAAATGGCTATGTTCCAGCAAAAAGGAGGACAGCAACAGTAATCCTTTGCACAAAGGGGGACCATCAACCAACCCTGGGAATTATAGGTCCATAAGCTTGACTAGCCTCATCTGCAAGCCCATGGAAAGAATCATTATGGACCATATAGTTGCAAGTATAGAAAACTTCTGTAAGAACCTCATGTTGATCAGGAACAAACGCAAGAATGGTTAAGGAGAGGTGAATTCAAACCAAGAGATGAAAGGTTAATATTGGTGGCTAAAGATCGTGGGCTATATGCACACTGGTTTACATTTTCCATTAGACATGTGGGAGAAACAGAAAAATGTAGGTTTTGTAAAACCGAACTGGAAACAGTCCCACACCTCTTTGCTGGTTGTAACATACTAATGGAAGAAGGACTGTTTACTGAAAGGCATAATAATGTGGCAAGACTGTTGCACAGGGGATTGTGCAAACATTATGGTATTGAAGTGGCTGAAAAACACTGGAAACATCAGCCACAAACCATCATAGAAAATTATGAAGTTTACATTACATGGGATCATCCATTACCAACAATTCAAAAGACAGATGCTAGAAAACTGGATATTGTAGTCCAAGAAAAGAAGACAAGAGTAGCACTGATCATTGAAATCACCACACCCAATGACTACAGTGTCCTGCGTACAGAGAGACACAAAGTTATAAAATATCTGGATCTGCAAGCAGAAATGAGAGCAATGTGGAAGAAGGATACACCGATAGTTCCAACAGTAGTAGGAGCAGCGGAGTCTTATAAAAAAGAGTCTACAAGCATATTTAGATATGCTACCAATACATGTAACTCTATACTAACTGCAGAAGGAGTCATTACTAGGCACATTGCAGGTACTGCGAGAGCACCTTTGGCTGACATCAAAGAGTTTAACAATACTAATTTCATGAACTTTAATCATACTTTGACTTACGAATGGGCTCTATTCCCATCATAGTAGTAGAAACCCAAATGATATGGAGAAATTGAAACCAGAGAGACCATATTAACAAGGACATACACAATCTCCAAACTCTGAACCCAACCCAGTTCAGAATCATTAAAGGTAGAGCATGCCTGTTAAACATGGTTGACTTCTTTGAGAAATACACAAAGGTACTGGACAAGAGAAAGACACTGCATACTGCCTATCTTGACCTAGCCAAGGCATTTGACACAATCCCCAACTCAGATATTACAGAGAAACTTTCCCAGTTGGGAATTAAACCATACATTACCAGATGGGTAGCCAGATGGCTCATTGACAGGACACATACTGTCAAAGTGGGTGACTTCACCTCTAACAACCAGTGGCATACCACAGGGTTCTGTGCTGGGCATCTTATTGATTGGAATTTATTTCTCAGAAGTCAAGGCAAACGTGGATGGCCTGTGGCTGACCAAGTTCATTGATGATTGCAAAGTGAGAGCAATCACGGAGTCCCTCAATGATGTTAATATACTGCAGACAGGGTTAACACAAACAAATGATTAATGCCAAACCCATGGATTAAAGCTAAATACAAACAATGCATTATTATTCACTTTGGGAAAGCTGACATCCCTGTTAATTACATTATACACAGCTCCACCCCCAAGTGTAGACCCAGTGGCACATGATCTGGGTACTCAGGTTGATAGCAATCCAAACTTTGACCACCACTTATCAACAGTTGTAAGGAAATCCTTCTATGTGGCACATCTTATAAGTAACATCTAGACCTAAGGATGTTATAATTTCATTATACATGGCCCTCATCAGACCACTAACTGAGTACAATACTCCCTTTTGCATGTACCTCACCAGACACCTACAACAACTGGAGAGACCACAGAGGTTTCTCACCAAGAAATTACAGGATATGCAAAACAAGTGTTATGCAGAAAGACTGAATGCCCTGTCACTGTATTCTGTCTCCTACAGGTTGCTAATGGGTGAACGGTGCCTGGCTTATGAGCAGTATCTGACCTGGCCCTGATGAAAATGCTGCACATTTGTAAATCAAACTGCTGGAGGGTCACTTGCTCCAGGGATCTTAATGCCTCTCACATGAACAGGTCATGCTGTTGAGATAGTTACATCTCCCAGAGACTGCCACTTCTGTGGAACAAGCTTCCAATTCATGTAAAACAGAGGCCCTCCCTGACCCTTTTCAAATGCAACCTAGATCAATGGATGGGTGACCGCAAATTCACTCCTGGAGTGGTGCCCATATACTTTCTGAAGAGAGAAAGTTGGTATTTACCACAGACCATTACCTCTGCAAACTCACTTGGGATAAATATGGCTAGGCTTGTAAGGGCTCTAGGGCCCTTAGCCTAGTAACCTTCGGCGATGTTGTAGTGCACTGACTCACTGGCAGTTTCACTCAGGAGTGGGCGTGGCTAGGATGATTGACAATCATAATGTCTGTGAAGAAGAATGGAAATGAGGCATGATTGGCATGCCATGCATATTACCCCGTGACATCATGCATATAACGAATGTAGATGAGTAGCTCAACTACTGTACCTCCCTGATAATCTAAAATAAGGATGCTTACATTTTCCTTGGTTTCTTTACATTTTTATTACGTTTCTAGTTCTGCAGCCTCTAGAAGTTGTTTGATAAATGACAGCATGACTACAGTTCCTGGACGCGTTACTTTTCTTCAGTGAATCATATAATATCTACAACATATACTACTTGCGTGGTGCTAGACCATATGTGGGATGTACAGTTAACCAACTCTTAACTTTATTTAGGAGAATAAGTTTACTAGAACAAGTATAAATCTGAAGACTATAATCACAAAGCAGGGTTTTCTCTAATAAGTACTGCTCAAATAATACTCAGGTTCAAAAGAGCCCACAAAAGGGAAGGAACACAAATGAGTGATAGTTCTAAAGGTGCACAGCAGTTACACGTTTAGACAGACACTGTCTGAAAGACACCAGACCATTTAAACAAGTATATAGCCTGGAACAATATTTACATTCAACACTCCACTTCGGTTGACCTTTGAAATTGTGAATTAAAAGTAAAGATTAGTGACCTTGTATTTAGAAACTTCAGGGCCATTTTTACTGACCTAAATCCAAAAATTCAAATGCTGCACAAGCATCCACATACACTGAAATAAACACAAGGATGCATTTCCAAAAACAACATTTGGAAACCAATCTGTTCAGATTTGATTCTTGTATTGTGGTCTTAAACTGAAAAAGTAATAAACCGCAAGAATACTACACCACAAAGTAAACATGCTACGTATTTACCAGGCTGTGGCGTGGTGATTCATCACTAGGACAAAGCAAAAATTCCATAAGACTCCAACAGCAGAATAAGTTATTTCTTACATTTATTAAACTGAATTACAGTTCTTAACACTTATAATTGTGATATACAGCTAATCTACTACATTTTGCACTGTTATAAAGCTTTGTTTCAATGTTCCACTGCATTTGTGTACTGTTTTATATTGTTTTAACTTATTCTCATTGCTAGATAGTGTTTCATTACTGTAATTGCATTTTTACTGAATCACTTGATCAGCGGTGGTACAGCGATATTGTTGTTGCCTCACAGCAAGAGGTTCCTCTTCGATTCTCGGCTGGAGTGCCTTCTGGGCGGAGTCTGCATTTCCTCCCCGCGGTCGAGTGGCCTCCGAAAGACATGCGCTGAAGGTTGGGCGTCGGGCTGGCAACTCGGAACCATAAAAAAATCGACTGCCAATCATTAGTGGACCGGAGTTCCGCTGTGGCGACCCCTAACCGGGAAAAGCTAAAAAGACAAACAACTTAACTGTAAACTGCTTTTTCATACTGAAAGTTGTATTTTCTTTTTGTGAGTGCTCTGTCTGTGCTTTTCTGTGCATTTTTTGTGAGGTTTCTGTGTTCTAGTCCAGTAGCATAGTCTGGATAGAGGCCTGCTGTTATCCAGGCCTGGTTGTTTTGTTTGTTGAGTTTCCTGTGTTTCTGGCAGCCATCTTCTGCTGATAGAGAACACAGAGCTAATCAGAGGAGGGGCACTGACCACAACTCTGATCTGTGATATATACAACAATAAGTATCCTGTTTATTGTTTTTTTCTTTTGCTTATTTGTACTAGTTATTGCTTATTTTTGATATTTATAGCACTTTTATAGTCTGCTGCATACTTTTTACTGCATTTTATTGCTTAGGGGTTGGGAGGATGGCCTAGTGGTTGAGGTGTTTGCCTTACAAACACAAGGTGCAGGGTTTGAGTCTCACAAGGGATAATTGGCTAGGCTTAAAATGGCTCGCAAGGGCAGTTAGCTTAGTACTAACCTATGAACCTATGAAAAACTAATCTGCACGGTCGTACTAAAATTGTCTGCCTTACAGGGCCTGATAAATAAGGTTTTTACTGTCACACTGTTTGTAAATCTTTTCTAGCTAGTTTCACTGTGTGTAAGGTATTAACTGGAAATTTTCTACATTTGTTAAACATCTGTTTGTTTGTTCTGATTTCCTACCAAGGAGTGTATCATATAACTAATTTGTTTGTAGTTAAAGCATTCTCTAGAGTCTCATTGCTCCCTTATCTGTTTTAAACTTTCATTTAGTGGCTCACTGCTGTTTTTTCTGCTGTGATAAACATTTCTGTAGTGTTTTCTGAATAAAACAGGGTAGCTAGTAGCTGTAATAGTTTCCTAACCTCCTTCTCTGTTGGTGTCTTGTTTTTATACTTGGTGACTTTGTAGTTGCCCGCCCCTACTGTAAATTTGATATTGGACATTCCTCCCAGTCTACTGTCATTAGCTCATTCCACCTAATACAGACAGAACATTTGAGAAGGCCAACCCACTTAGGTTCTTACCTTGAACTATCTTCTGTTCCTCCATTCTCCCTTTCCACATTACTAAAAAAAAAAAAAAAAAAAACTTTGCTAGAATCTCCTTGTGTTCTGACTGAGTGTGCTTCTCAGCTGATAAGTATATATAAAATAATACCTGAATTCAGTTCAGAATACAGTTTGAATAAATTGCATTTATTTAAATTGTATTTGCTTTAATATTGCTACAGACTCAAGTGACCTAGCTTGCACTGCACTTGAATTGTTTTTAGTGTTGTTTTAGCTGCTTTTCTGTAAAACAAAACAAAAAAAAGCTAAGCTTGTTTCCTGCCTTTCCTGTAACTAGTCTAATCCAGATACAGATTTGCTGCATCTAGGACTGCTTGTAAGCTTCTGAGCCCACCCCCCAAGCCTTTTCTGTTGGAGGGATGCCTTCTAGCTTATCAGTGGGAATGGTAACCACTAGGTAGTTTATCTACCACAAGAAAATTATTTCTGGCCCAGACACTGTAGTTTATTGGCCGCTTGGGCAGTTTTTCCATCTCTTTCAACTTTCTGGTTTAAAAGCCCACATTTGTGCTTTTCTCGGCTTTCCTGTAACTAGTCTAGTCCAGATACAGATTTGCTGTATCCAGGACTGTATGTAAGCTTCTGAGCCCCCCAAGCCTTTCTGTGTTGAGGGAAGCCTTCTAGCGTATCAATGGAAGTGGTAAGCACTAGGTAGCCTATCTACTACAAGAGTTGTTTGACCCAGAAATGTGGCTGTTTGGGCAGTTTTTCCATTTCAACTTTCTGGTTTAAAAGCCCATGTTTGCACTTGTTTCTCACCTTTCCTGTAACTAGTCTAGTCCAAATACAGATTTGCTGTATCCAGGACTGTTTGTAAGCTTCTGAGCAGTACCAAAGTCTGTTCTTCAATTTTTCCCTTAGATCTGCTAGATCTCTCCTCTCCTGCACTTTTACCAGCTTATTAGTCTAGCACTTTATCAGACTTGTTGTAGCAATTATTGTAGCACACAAAAGTGCTACCAGCACTAAATGTTCTACAAGGGAACAGCTCCAGTAGTTATTACTAATGCCCACACCTCCAGGCATGTCTAAAGGTCAGTTCTTTGCTTTCTCCTATTAACCTGGTGAACTTGGGTATCCTGAGGCAATGTAGCATCTGCTTCATGTACACTGACAACCCTCTCCTCTTACCTCCCAACACTAAGACTTGCAAGAGATGCACTTATATATCCAAATTGGAAGCCACACACTCTCCAGCCAAGACTGGAATAGCTGGTCAAGAGGAGAAGGTCAACACTTGCACCACACTCCATGGAACAAATAGCCCACCAGAACACACACCAGCACTGCCTTCACATAAAAACACAAACCGCACACCCCTTTTGCAGAGGCTCTCAATATTAATCTACCCAAACAGCAGAGACCTACAAGGCAGAAACCCACTCGACCACCACAACACAACAGTAATCATGAGATACATAACTCTCCTAAACAGTGTGCCACTTAACCAAACCCCCTAAGGCAAAACAGCATGCCCAACACACTAGTCATAGGTGACACAATAGTGAGGCACACTGATGTCCCAATCACTAGGTTGAATAAGGAGAACACAACAGTCAGCTGCCTGTCTGGTGCCAGGATCCACCACATAACTCACGCACTCAGGTCCCTCAACAACAGGTACAAATTTGACTCTGTCATTGTACATGTGGGTGTGAATGACCTGAGACGTACCTCCCTGGACTACATGAAAAGAGACATGGAGGAGCTCTTGGATTATGTAGCCCAGGCAGGTATGACCCTAACCCTGAGCAGCATCCTACCATTACCCAGAATGATACCACAGTACAAGCAGAAAATGATGGATTTCAACAACTGGCGAAGTTTCTGGTGTCATTCTAAGGGGATCCAGTATCTGGCTGCCTGGAATGACATGATTGATAGCCCTTGATACTTTGCCAGAGATGGCCTCCATCTGTCATGCCTGGGCTTCCGGATACTGGCCAAAGTTGCTGTACACCAACAGTCAACTCCTCCCTGGTTAGATCTGACCACAAACTAATCACCTTGGAAATCCACATCCCTCCCTCCCACCCCCACCCTACTGCAAAGGTAACCACCATGAAAAACTTATCCAAAGCTAACTCTGGAGCCCTAATAACAGAGGTGGCAAACTTCACGGCACCCATGCAAATGGAGAATAGTTGCATAACCGCCGAATCATACACTAATGGACCAATTACAATACCAGTAGATTGCCAGGCACCCAGTATTACTGCTGCACAGGTTAAAACAGCACTGTCCAAGGCCAAGAATACATCTTCTATGGGACCTGACATTATCCCTGGCTGTGTTCTACATGAACTACAGAGTGAACTGGCACCTCACCTGTGTGCCCTGTTCAATCACAGCCTCACTCAGGCTTTGTCCCTACCGAATGGTGCACTGCTACAGTCATCCCTCTCCACAAAAGAAGAGAGGCTACAGACCCTGGGAACTATCGCCCCATTAGCCTGATGAGTCTGATATGCAAAGCTATACAACAAGGATATAGGGAATGTCCAAACTCTGGATCCCACACAGCTTGGTTTTGTGAAGGATAGATCATACGTGCTTAACCTGGTTGACTTCTTTGAGTCAGTCACTAGAGCTGTGGATGAAGGCAAGGTTCATACAGCCTACCTTGATCTGGCCAAGGCCTTTGATACCATTCCCTACTCAGGAAGCATAGAAAAACTCACTAAGCTAGGCATCAACCCCTAGATCACTAGGTGGGTTGAAAATTGGCTCACAGATAGAACCTACAGTGTGAAAGTAGCTGACTCCAAGTCAGACTTCCGACCAGTCACAAGTGGAGTCCCACAAGGTTCAGTCCTGGGTCCTCTCCTGTTTGGTACCTACTTTTCTGAAGTCTAGGCCAACACGAAGGGACTCTGTCTGACAAAATTTGCAGATGATTGCAAGTTGGGAGCTATTATTAACTCTCCATGTGATGTTGACATCCTACAGAAAGGCCTCACTGAGACCAACGACTGGTGTCAGAACCATGGCCTTAAGTTCAATGCCAAAAAAAATGTGTCATCATCCCCTTTGGGAAAAACCCAGTTGCCTTGAATTACCACATTGATGGTAGTCCACTGAACACAGAAGGGGTTATAAGAGATCTGGGAACACAGGTTGACAGCGACTTCACTTTTCACCACCGCATTGCCACTGTGGTCAGAAAGTCCTTCTATGTGGCACATCTCATTACTAAGGGTTTTGCATCCAGGACGAAAGAGGTTATTGTCTCCCACTACTCTTTCCTCATTAGGCCAGGCATTGAGTACAATGCCCCATTTGGCATGTACCTCACTAGACACCTGCAACAACTGGATACACCGCAAAACTACCTCACAAAGTGGATCCTAGGCCTTAAAACACTTGTTCTATATGGACAGACTCAAAAAAACTCCAACTGTTTTGTCTCATATTGCCTACTTAGATCTAACCCAGCTCTGTTAGAAATGCTACATCTAAAGAAATCCCAATCCCTCCGCACCACATGCTCCAGAGACCGCAACCTCATTACCACAATCAACAGAACATGCTGGAGGGACAGGTTCATAACCCAGAGACTGCCCATAATATGGAATAGACTTCCCATAAGTGGCAGCACGTGGCATTGGACTGCAGGACTGCAGCTCTCCAGCTGTGTAAAGAAAAGAACATACATTTTGTTTTGTAAAATAAAAAAGATAAATGAAACTGGCTGTCTAAGCGAGTCCGACTGACTCACAAAGTCCCGGAACTCGAACTGCACATGCTCGGCATGTTCCAGGTTTTTTTTTTGTTTGTTTCTTTAAATCTGGACTCGGACTGTTGTAACAGCAGTCTAGAATGGAGTGTACTGCATCAGTGTTTGATGCCAGAAGTCTGTGTGGTTAACTGCATAGTAAAGTGGAAAGGGGTCAGACTGCCACATCCGCAGTCACATACGTGACGTGGATGGCAGGATGGCTACTGATTGGTTTTCACTCTCTTTCCAAAAAAAGAGAGAGAGAGAGAAAGAATCAGCACAGGCAGTGCACAGTACTTATCTTTATTCTATGGTGGTGGTGCTACCATTGCCAACAGCTTTTTTGGGCTAAATAAATCCAAAAATTGAGATTTGAATTCCTAAATCCTCCGGACATAGCTACTTCATTTCTTTCTTGTTTGTGATTGTGACAGAGATGGGCAGTCAGTCACTGAAGATTATTAGAGGTAGAAGGGTAAGGAAGCCCTAATTTTAATTACATTTTAAGAAGTATTAATTGGGAAATTAAGTTATGAGGCAGGCCAGGAACATAAAGATTTATAATGGATTTATTGGGAGGAGGGATTCAACGATATTGGATAGGTTAAACTTATCTGTAGATTGGAGGGGGTTGGTATTAGGAATGTGGCTCAAATACACAAACACTGAAGACTGCAGGAAGATGGCAGGATGCTGTATCACAAAGAAAACTGTCAGGAAATAAGACACCATTGAAGAATAGGTATGGCACATGGATAATTGCATGCTAACAGCAGGGCATTCAGAAGTGAAAGAATCAAATGACCAAATTAAGTCATGATTCTGTCAATGATGAGTTTAAACAGTCATGGACCAGTTGCACATATTTCCTTAAAACAAGGTTCTATGGTACAAACACATGGCTCTGAAAATTGAACTTCTTCTTGCTCAGGCATTCCAGCAGACTGCAAAAGCTAACTGTATGATTTTTGGTAAACAATAAGAAACATAATATGTTTATTTTGATCACATGTGATTACATTTACTTGTGTCTTACCAAAGATTTCCAAAAGATTGAGCTGAAGCATATGTGCTAAGAGATGTTTTCTGACATTTTTAAGTGTATGATGGTGTGTATGATGGTGTTCTGCACATTGAACTGTCGACTGGTTGAGGGTTTTCGAAAAGCGGTGTTCATCATCTTGTTCTGTAGTGAAGCACAATTTTCTGTATTCTGTGTATATGTGGGTGGACAGTCTGCATATTTCTTTCTGGTGCCCTTTTCCCCAGATTAAAGTTTCTGAAAAGCATCTGTATTGTCTTCTACACAGTGCTGGGTTATGGGTCTCATGGGCCTGGAGATGAAAATTGAGATCCTCTTTATTTGAACAGACAATTGAACATCAGTTCGCACCAAACCGGGGAGTTGAAGTAACAGGGCTTCAGCCCTTCTGGTATACAGCCTTAGGGTTGTTTATTTTTGTTAGGTGCCTGCTGGACCATTTCAGTTATGTAAAAGCTTTTTTACAGTTCCTAAAATTCCATGAGATTTTGCAACAAAATGTTATACAGGTAACAAATAAGTGAGAGGTTCAGCTGTAATGGAACAATATTCGTCATGACTAGTTTAAGGATGTTTTATATTTAACTGCAATTCTTTGTGGGGTATGTATACTGGCTTCTGAGTTTATTTTCTAGTTTAACTTGTACAGCTGATTGGTTTTTATCATCTTCATTCTGCAATTGTGTTTTCCAGTGTCTGATAACATGCCATATTTAATTCTGCAAGGTACAAATAGTAATACATTGTACAGATATTAAATGAAAAAAAAAAAAAAAAATCTTGTTTTCCCGCCTTACTGAACTAGAATAGTCCAGTCTTCAGAGTTTGCTGATCTCTGGGCTTTGTCTTGGTTCCTGTGCTATTCCATATCCTTATTTGGATAAAAGGAAGTGTCTTTGTTCACCAGTGGGAGTGGGGAGCACTGAGCGGCCTATTTGTCCCTAGAGGAGTGGTTCCAGCCAGAAACTTGTAGTCTATTGGCCATTTTGGGTCAATTCCTAGCTCTTTTCAGCCCCCTGTAATAAAGCCGCTTTAGCTTTTTAAGCTTGTATTCAACTCAGCACAGCTCCTCGTGGTGTCCTGCAGAGGTCTACAAGCAGCAGAGCAAAAGAGTGACTTTTCCTGATTTAAGTATTTTTTCTGGCTTTTGATTACTTACTGCTTAGCGACTGCATTTTCGCCCGTTTATACAGCTCTGCATTCTATTTAAACTGTTTTTGTGTTGATTAACTGTTTTGCACTTTTAAAAAGTTATTTGTTGCTTAATTTTACCTGTAGGCTAACACACTCAAGTGCGCTAGCTGTTTAAAAGCATTTATAGCATTTACTGTCTGTTTTTCCTCTGTTTTCTGAAAAAAAAAAAAAAAAAAAATCTTGTTTTCCCGCCTTACTGAACTAGAATAGTCCAGTCTTCAGAGTTTGCTAATCTCTGGGCTTTGGCTTGGTTCCTGTGCTATTCCATATCCTTATTTGGATAAAGGGAAGCTTTTTTGTTCACCAGTGGGAGTGGGGAGCACTGAGCAGCGTATTTGTCCCTAGAGCAGTGGTTCCAGCCAGAAACTTGTAGTCTATTGGCCATCTTGGGTCAATTCCTAGCTCTTTTCAACCCCCTGCTATAAAGCCCGCTTTAGCGCGCTTTTGCGTGATTTAGCGCGGAGTTGCCCATAGAGCACCATCGGGCAGCACCGGTTAAACAAGGTTAAACTATTTCTGGCTCCGTAAAGTCTGCTCTTCAATTTTTCCCTTAGAACTTCTCTACTTGCAATCTACTTGCAATCTAAACAGTCTATTCTCTATCTCAAAAGCTCAGCACTTGCTCCTAAAACATTTTTATATAGGTAAAGTACTTATATACTAAACAAAGTACTACATTAGCCTAGAATCCCCTTGAGTACCCATTTCCCTATAGGTCCCTTCTGACTCAGTTACACAGCAAACTTTTTCACTTTTTCTAGCATGTCGAAGGGTCAGTTGCTAGCGTCCTCTCCTGTTCAGCTGGTGAATCTGGGCATCTTGAGGCAATGTTACAATTGCCTCATGTACACAGACAACCCACTCCTTTTCCCACAAAACACAAGTGCATGTGAGAGATGCAACTATATAGCCAAACTGGAGGCTGAGCTCTCTCAACTCAGGACTGGCAAGACCAGACAGGAGGAGAAGGAAACCACGCACACCACAAACCCAGTTTCACATAGAACTATCACAACTGCAAAACAAACACATAAACACACAAAGACATACTCGGAGGCACTGATCAAAAATCTACCAAAACTACAGAGGCCTCCAAAGCAGACACCCAAGCAACTGCCACCTCAAGACATAAGACATGCAACACATAGTTCTCAAAGTCAGTGTGCTAAACAGTCACAGCCCTTAAGGCCAAACACAATGCCAGACACACTTGTTATAGGTGACTCCATAGTCAGACACACTGACGTCCCACTCACCAGACTGAACAAGGAAAAGATCACAGTAAGCTGCCTGTCAGGCGCTAGAATCCGCCACATGACACAAGCACTCAGGTTACTCCACAGCAAGTACAAGTATGACTCAGTCATTGTCCATGCCAGTGTGAATGACCTGAGACATACCTCCCTGGACTACATGAAAAGAGACATAGAGGAGCTCTCAGATTATGTAGCCCAGGCTGGTATGACCCTGACCCTGAGCAGTATCCTACCCTCACCAAGAATGATGCCACAATACACAGACAAAATGATCAGCTTTAATAATTGGCTTAATTACTGGTGTCATTCTAAGGGGATCCAATGTCTGTCTGCTTGGGATGACATGCTTGACAAGCCACGCTGCTTCGCAAGGGACGACTTTCACCTGTCACCCCTGGGCTTCCGGATATTGGCAAAGGCTCTTGCCACCCCATAGTGCCTTTTTTAGGCAAGGCTCAAATGATAAACCTACCACCCTAGAAAACAAAAATGGAGAAAAACTAAGGGTAATACTGCTCAATGCCAGAAGTCTAAACCTCAAGATGCACGCCCTCAAAGCCCTCCTCAGTATGGAGAACATCGATGTCTGTGCTGTGACTGAAACCTGGTTCAAGGCTCCTGAGAGCACCCCAGCACTATCAGGTTATACCTCATATCATGTGTTCCGGCCCCAAAATCCGGACCAAACCACAAAAGGAGGGGGAGTATCCATATTCATAAAGGATACCCACACCTCCAGGTTAGTGGCAATGCACGAAGCATCGGAGACCATCCAGGTGCAATTAACCATAGGTAAAACTGCCCTACAGTTTGTAGCATGCTACAGACCACCTTCTCAAACTCAGGAAACCCACACAGCCTTCCTGAAGACACTGGAGAGTATGAATGTCTCTCCAAACACCATCATATTGGGTGACTTCAACTACCCAAACATAGACTGGGAACATTACTCAAGCCCCAACACCCTAGCCCAAAGGTTCCTGGAGTTCATAAACTCAAATGCTATGGAACAACTAGTCACCATTCCCACAAGAGGAGAAAATATACTAGACCTGATCATCACAAACATGGGGACAAAATGCTCCACACCGGAAGTATATCCCTCATTGGTGAGATCAGACCATAAATTAATCTCATTGGAGATCCACATCCCGCCCCCACCCCCAACAAAAAAGACCACAGTAAAGAACTTCTCAAAAGCAAACTTCACACTTCTTAAAACTGGAGTGGTATCCTTCAAGGCCCCCGAGCCAGTGGAAACCACAACCCACGCTGCTGAAACCCTTACAAATGCCTTCTACGAGCACCTCCAGGAATGTATGGATCAAGCAATCCCTAATAAAATCAAGACCCTTTCCACCAAAGGCAGGAGCCAGTGGAAACCACAACCCACGCTGCTGAAACCCTTACAAATGCCTTCTACGAGTACCTCCAGGAATGTATGGATCAAGCAATCCCTAATAAAATCAAGACCCTTTCCACCAAAGGCAGGCGACCGGTCTGGTGGACCCCAGCCATAAACAAACTCTACAACAAGAGGAGAAAGCTACTACATGACAGAGCAAAATCCCTAAAAGGGAAGGCATCTCTGATCAATACTAGCAAAAAACTACGATCACTCATAAAATCATCCAAGGCCAACTTTGAGAGAAAAATCGCTAATGACACAAAAGACAATCATAAGGCCTTCTTTAGCTATGTTAGAAACCTGGGTGGAAACTCCCAGATATGCTCAGAATTAGTCCAAAATGATAAAAAAATCACTGAACCCACAGACATTGCCAACATACTGGCAGACAGGTTCAGTGCAAATTTCTCCCCTCCCTCCCCCCCAAAAGGAGAAATATCTATCCCACCAGAGTCTAGCCTCCCAAACATCTCAGATGCCCAGGTGAGAGCTGCTCTCTATAAAGCAAAAAACACAGCATCAATGGGACCGGACGGTGTCCCCGGCTGTGTGCTACACGAACTCAACGAGGAACTAAACCCACACATAAGGCTGCTGTTTAATCTTAGCCTTACTACAGGATACGTACCCAAAGAATGGTGTACAGCAACTGTGGTCCCACTCCACAAAGGCAGTGCTTCTACGGACCCTGGAAATTACCGCCCCATAAGCTTGACGAGCCTTGTCTGCAAAGCTATGGAGAGGATCATAATGGAACTCATAAATAAAGACATTGGGGACCTACAGACACTGGATCCTACCCAATTTGGCTTTGTCAAGGGCAGATCCTGCCTCCTGAACTTGGTCGACTTTTTCGAAACAGTCACTAAGGCCATTGATGAGGGTAAGGCAGTTCACACAGCCTACCTTGACCTAGCAAAAGCGTTCGACACAATACCCCACTCGGGCATCATAGAAAAGCTCACCAGCTTAGATGTAAACCCATATGTCACAAGATGGGTTGCAAACTGGCTCAAGGACAGAACACACAGGGTTAGAGTTGCTGGTGCCATGTCAGACTCTAAGCCGGTCACGAGTGGTGTCCTACAGGGCTCAGTCCTGGGCCCCCTCTTGTTCGGCATTTATTTTTCTGAAGTGCAGGCAAACATAGGGGGATTGTGGCTGACAAAATTTGCAGATGACTGCAAACTGGGCACCATAATTGACACTCCATCAGACACAGACATCCTCCAGAGAGGTCTCATAGAAATGGATAACTGATGCCAGAGCCATGGCCTTAAGCTAAATGCCAAAAAATGTATAGTCATACCCTTTGGGAAAAACAAGGTAACCCCTAATTACCACATAGGTGGTAATCCATTAAACACGGAAGAAGTTATCAGGGACCTGGGGACCCAAGTTGACAGTAACCTCTCTTTTGACACTCACATTGCCAAAGCGGTTAGGAAGACCTTCTACATTGCCCACCTGATCATGAAGGGATTCACATCCAGATCAGGAGAGGTCATTGTACCCCTGTACTCTTCACTTATCAGACCAATGATTGAGTACAACGCCCCATTCGGAATGTACCTTACCCGACACCTGCAGCAGTTGGAAAGACCCCAAAAGTTCCTCACCAAAAGGATAAAGGGGCTCAAATATATGTCATACGATGCCCGACTGAAGAAACTCCAGCTCTATTCAGTCGCATACCATCTGCTCAGAGGTGATCTGTGCCTGACATACAAGGCCATGTCCAACCCGGAATTAATGGACATGCTCCACCTCAAAAATCCAAATCCACCAGAGCCACGAGAGCAAGAGACTTAAACCTCAACACGGATATAAATAGGACGTGCTGGAGGGACAGATTCATCACCCAGAGACTCCCTACACTATGGAACAGAATCCCAGTCCATGTGAGGCAGAGCCCCTCACTGACTCTGTTCAAGAGAAATCTTGACGAGTGGATGGGAGATCGTAGGTTTACCCCGGGAATCATCTCTGTGTCACTGCTGGACAGAGGCACAGCAAACTAATGGGTATAGTATTCTCATCCTAAGGGGTGGTGAAAGCCACACACACTCTGGCTAGGCTTATAAATGCCCTAGGGCAGATAGCCTAGTATGAACCTATGAACCTATGAACCTATGAATATGTCAGATGCAGGAGTGTGGGATGTGTGCTTGTCATAGCAGATTTGTCTGTACCTTAAGGAAGTCTGCTGCTACCCTGCCGTGCAAAGGATGATTAGCTGTTTTGTTTTTTAAATGGTGTTTGTATGTTATTCAGACTTAAGTTATGGAAATTATGATTTTTTTCATATTTTGGTAAATAACTTTGCAAGGGAGCATCTGAATGTGCTAAATGATACCTCATTTGAAGACAGCATTGACAGTTCCAACATGGTAAATGAACTGTGCCTCTATGGTGTACACATGTACAGATATCAAAGTTTTTTTCAAACTTAGGTTATGGTAATTATGAAATTATTGGTAAATAACTTTGCAAGGGAACATGTCAGTGTGCCAAGTAATACCTCATTTTGAAGACAGTGTTACTCCTTACAACATGGTAAAAGAACTGTGTCTGTGTACTGTACACTTGTACAGATATCACAGTTATACATTTCCAATGTTGTTGTTGTATCTTTCAGCTTCTCCCGGTTAGGGGTCGCCACAGCGGAACTCCGGTCCACTAATGATTGGCAGTAGA
Organism: Protopterus annectens; assembly: GCF_019279795.1. Classification (NCBI taxonomy): domain Eukaryota; kingdom Metazoa; phylum Chordata; order Ceratodontiformes; family Protopteridae; genus Protopterus; species Protopterus annectens. The sequence goes on from NC_056736.1 coordinate 657,763,070, forward strand.
TTTTTACGTGCCGAGTTACCAGCCCTGATGCACAACCTTCAATGAAGGTACGCCCATTCCCGCATGTCTCCACACAGAAGACGCTTTAGCTGCAAATTGAACAGGACAACGTCTTACTGTGAGGCGATAATGCTACCGCAGCACCACCACCGTAGCTCAGTTATACATTTCCAATACTTCTCATTATTATGCCCATATCTTTGCAAGGGAGCATGGTGATGACACAAATGATACATCATTTTGAAGCTGACATTGAGCCACGCAACTTGCACACTGATATGTAGCCTCTGTCTGATACAGGTGAGGAGATATTATGCTTTATCAATTATGAGAAATATTATATTAATCATATTTCTGTGACTATCTCCATAAAGGAGCATCACACAGTAATATAGTTAAGATATCATTTTAAAGCTGACATCAATACAAATTAAATACAAATTGTATGGGTCTACATGGTATATTGACCAATATATTGTGCTTTGCTTTTCCAACAAGGTACAAAATATGCAAAATATCAGCATTCCTTGCCAAATATTTAATAATTACTTTGATACACACTATCAGCATTTACACTGTTGGAAAGGTCAGTGTCTGCTGAACAACTTTCACATTTACATTATTAAAGAGTTATGAACATTTGGGTTCTGTATGGTATTACAAATGGATTTTCTGAAAATTAGCTCAGGCTGCACTGTTGTTCCCATGGTGGAATTAAGCAGGCAGCTTTTCCTGAGCTGCTCCAGAGAGATATGCCCTGCAGGACTGGAAGAAAAAAAACAGCGTATGCAACTGTGATCTCACTGCAAAGCCAAAAAGATGCAAAAAAAAAAAACATTGAGGGACTTGTCAGTTCTGGGTGATGGAATCAGGGATGTTGCATTTTAAGACGTTCTACTCACTGAATGACAGAGCTAATATTTTTCTTAGTATCTCATCCTTGTTAAATATGACTTGTAAGAATGGTGAATAAAAAGCAAATGCTATCACATTCCTTTAGACTTTTGTTATTCATACATCCAAAACATAATATACAATCCAGATATTACTATTTTGAGAAAGAACACTTGGAGAATGCATGTTCTTTAGGCACACATTACACATACATACATTCAAATAGTATAGGCACAGGCAGTAATGCCCTTCTAGCCTGCCAATAACAAATATTTTCCCTACTTAGGAGCTTGGTTCATAGCTGACCATCATTGCCTAGACTTGCTTGCCAGTATGACTGTGCACCTAGATCAAAAGCCCAAGATAATCGTATTGGGTGAGAATGCATTTAGGATTTGTTTGTTTTAACCGTACATAGGTTACTACTAGGCTAACTGCACTTGTGGGCCATTTTAAGCCTAGGTAGTTACCCCATGTGAGAATCAAACCCTACACCTTGTGTCTATAAGGTAAACACCTTAACCACTATGCCACCCTCCCACCAAAAGAGCAGATATAAGTGTACTTAAATTCACTTATACATCCAGCTGATTTCAGGTAGATGTTAGCTGGCCAAAGCTCTGATATTAAGCCTCATAGATTAGTACTAGACTAACTGCCCTTGCGAGCCATTTTCAGCCTAGCCAATTATCCCTTGTGAGACTCAAACCCTGCACCTTGTGTTTGTAAGGCAAACACCTTAACAATTAGGCCACCCTCCCATGTGTAATCTGATGGTTTTTCTAGATGAATTTTTTAAAACAATGAAAATCTGTTAAGATGACATAATCACTGACAGCCAGCATCTTTAATTAAAGTCCCAGTCATTGTGGTTTTGACTGAGCACGCATAAAATTACTACTTTGAACCTGTTTTATCATTTCAGTGAACGTATGCCAGCAAATGTACTTTACTTTTTTTTTTCCTCTATCCTCTAAGAATAAATATTTACACATTTTGCAGTCTTGGTTTCTGCACCTATAGTAGCAAAATGCACGGTAACTTGCTGAAGGACATTGTGCACTGAGACCAGCTGCTCAATTTTCAGTTTCAGCCTCATGACAGTGAGTAGTAAATGGCATATATAGAAGGTTTTATAGTATTTTAAGCTAATTTCTTGAGATGAACAAATTAATAATTAACTATATACTGCAATGGTTTAATACACTCTAGTGAATCATGCTAGCTTCAGGCTACATCTGCCAAAGACAGCTTCTCATCAGGTGGAGAAAGAGTACAAAGTACTGTTTGCAGCACACTGCAGAGGTAAGTCTTCAAACTGACCTGTATATACATTTAACAATGTGCTGTGTAGAGTATTCAGCATGCGCCATAGTGACTGAGCATTTATTTCATGTAAATTGGTAAGCATGGCCAGCATTGATCCCACTGTACCATAACTCTGCCCCTTTCTAGTTGGCCACACCCCTCCCCATTGTCCACACCCATTCAGCTGTCTCCTGCAACCCCCCCCCTTTGATTTGAAGTCACCAGCCACCACTGCTTCCCATACATATCAGGCAGAGCACCTCACTAACCCTCTTCAAGAGAAATCTTGATGAGTGGATGGGAAATGGAAAATTCACCCTGGGATCACTCCAGTGTCTCTACTCGACAGAGGCACTGGGAACTAAGGTCGGATGGCACAATGCCAGGGTAATCCTATGGGCTAGGCTTGTAAAGGCTCCAGGGCCATTAGCCTAGTGCACACTTGTGAACCTATGAATGAAACAGCAGAAATAGGTCTTAAAACACACCAAGTAACTTGAAAAATGACAAAGATGGGGTTTTGCTGGGGCCAAAGTTTGAGCTAAATATTAATGACTTTCAAAATCCTCCTGGGCAATGATCGCTATGCAGGCTATATATGTTATTCCTAAAATGGGAAAATCGCCAGCAGCACTTTATTACTTCCCATTACTAAATGGGTCTATGTCTTATAATTGGCATGGTTAATTTAAGTGCATGTAATTCACATACATATGTAAAAGGGTGATATTGCAGTGTACTGGCTAATGCATGATGATGGATGAAGAATGAATATTCATAGGAGTGAGAACCACATCTTAATGAATACTCATTGGTACAGAGTGACGGCAACTAGCTAGGTGGGGTTTGAGCGAAGTTTGTTACTGCGCATGTGGTGAGCCACTACACTACAACATCGTTGGACCTTCTCTGAACTATTAACATGTTTAGGTTTTGAGACAGTATACTGCAGCTACATATTTTTCCTGCAACATTCCGGTACTAGGGTTACCACCTGTCCCTATTTGCAAGGGACAGTCCCACTTTGGCCAGTTGTGTCCTGCAAAAAAAAAAAAAAAAAAAAACTAAAAAAATGGTAAATGTGCAGATATTTTAAGCCACACTATATTTCTTAAGTTTTCTTTAATAGTTGTATAAAACAGTTATTTTGTATCTGGAACACACAAATATTATATGAAATAGCATAAGCAATTCAAATGCTACAAAAATTAGGTTTTATTTTGGCAAAAAAGTGAAGTTCTGTCCTTTGCACTGGTATTGGGTATGTTTTGTCCTGCACACTGTCACATATCTACAAAAAATGTCCCACTTTGGACATTTGAAAAAGTGCCAGTCCTATCCTGTACTACTTCAGTCAATTTATGCAATCAACTCAAATAGAGCAGTTCCATAAGAATTATTAATATGCATAGGCTGTACCGACCCTCATTCAACATTTTCAAATATAACAACAAATGAAAGTTTATTTAATTAATATTCATTATCACTCATGTAACACAAAAAAGGCAGGAGTCACAGTTGGATGTGGCAGAGTTAAAGATGTTAAAGATTTGCACTGGGTGTGAGGAGAGTGGACAGGATTAGGAATAAGTATATTAGAGGGTCAGCCCAGATTGGATGGTTTGAAGACAAAGACAGAGAGGGAAGATTACCTTGGTTTGGACATGTGCTGAGGAGGGATGCTGGGTATATTGGGAAATGGATGCTAATGATGCAGCTGCCAGGTAAGAGGAAAAGAGGAAAGCCTAAGATAAGGTTTATGGATGTGGTGAGAAAGGACATGGAAGTGGTTGGTGTGATAGAGCAAGATGCAGAGGACTGGAAGAAATGGAAACAAATGATGATCCACTGTGGCAACCCCTATACGGTTGCCACCCATCCTGTTGTCAGTGGGACACTCACGGGTTGAGCCCTCTCATCCCGCTTCCCACAGTCACCAAGCATGGGACTTTAAAAGTCCCGTTTTTCCCCTTTTCGCGATCGTGAATTCAGTTGCCGTGGAAAAGCCAAAAATACTTCCATTTTTCCCACGGCAATGCGGCTACATCACCACCTGGACCTGCAGTTAGAGGGATTCCCTGATAGGTCTGGGTGGTAATGCAGCACAGTAACTGGCTGCAGGGATTGGAGGGGGCGGGAACTTGCTAAGAAGAGCCCCATAAAGGTCACAGCTGTAGAGCACTAAGCTCTACAACAGCTGCAAACGAAAAAGATCTGACATTCTATTTCTCCAGCCAGCCAGCCAGGAAAGAAGCCAGCCTGCAAAGAAGCCAGCCAGCCTGCAAGGGAGCCTGCTAGCCAGCAAGGGAGAGCCTGCCAGCCAGCCCAGCCACTAGTTGAACATCCAACTAGCCATTCCAGCAGGAAGGAAGCAAGCTAGCCCAGCAATAACTGTGATAGTGGTAAGTACATAATTGCATTTTGTGGCTTTAGTCATTTAAAATGGGAATAGTGTGCTTTATTTAAGTTTTTAATATTTAGAGGTAGATGGGGATGTAGTATGCAGTATTTAAATCTGTGCAGTGGTTATTTTGAGATTTCTGAGTAGTAGTTTTTAAAGATATAAAACCTGAATGTATATGTAATTGTTATTATTCTTGGGGGTATGATTTGGAAGCATTACTTTTAAAAGGCTGAACTGTGTATAGAAGTTGTTTATTTCTGTTGGGGGGCAGTGAAATATAAATTTAGTGTGATGTATTTCTATTGTCGTAGCTTTTTCTGGGTATTGTCTGTTTGCAGATAGAAAATGTTCGAGCATAGTTTGCACTTTTTTGTATGGAAATGTGTGCAATTTAATGCTGTTTTCAGGAAGTTACGATATACTATTTGGGTAATTTTTCCTGTTAGTTCATGCAAGTCCATGTGTATGTGGTACAAGTCTATCTTTTGAGGGGGAATGTTAACAGTTAATGTAATTCATTTATTATTCTAGTAGGTACATGTTGCCAATTTGCTGAAGCTGTTACAAGATTGTCATTTATACTTGTAAATGTGTGCATTTAATTTATTATGCAATTTTAATAAGGTTAAAATGCACTGCTTTGCTTGTAATGTGAATATGGGTGTGTTGCTTTTACTTGGGCCTGTTTATTGCATTGCTGTGCAGGGTAAATTACTCTTAATTGCTATGTTTTGAGGTAAAAGGAGCCCATGGAGTCTGCTGTACATTGTAGTTTATATTACTTCTCTACAAGAAGTATTTTTAAAAGTTAAAATGTTTATGGACTTTTTTCCTGTTTATATATTTTTTTTTTTTTTTTTTTGTGGATGGATGCTCAGATGTTAATGCAATGCATAATACACTTACACTACATACCTTAATAGCTTATGCTAAGCAGAAAAACCTTAACATATATGCACTTATGGTTGATGCGCAGAAAGTTTTGATAGGGTTGATATACACTTTTTGTTTGAAATTCTACCATATTTTAATATATCTCATGAGTTTGTTGAAGTGTTAAAAATTCTATATAGTAATCCTTATACCACACTCTATATATAAACAGCAACTTTTCTAAAAGAATACCAATCAAAAATGGAACACATCAGGGTTGTCCTCAGTCTCCTTTATTATTTAATATATATCCTTTATACTCCTCCTCTTTACACCCACACACCTGTCTCCCTCTATCAACTTCACTCTCACATCTAACAATGGTACCCTAATTACTCCAGACCAAACAACCAAACTCTTGGGTGTGATTATTGACAACCAACTAAAATTTGACGTTCGTATTAACTCCATCATAAAATCAACTAACAGAAAACTAGGCTCACTCTACAGAATCAAGTCTTTCCTAACTCCCGAAGCTAAAACTACTATAGCTCGAACCCACTTAATTTCTACCCTACTATATGCTTCCCCCATATACACTAATCTCTCAAAATATAATCTCAACAATCTTGCTACCTCATACAACCACATTGCCAGATTTGCTACTGCCTCTCCATATAGAACTCATCATTGCTTGAATCTCCTAAAACTAGGATGGCTAGAGTTACCACAACTAATTCAATATTACCAACTTACAATCGCTCACAAAGCCCTCCATCACCCAGATAACACACCTATGCTCTCCACCCTCATAAAACCCTATAGTAATCTAAAAAACCTACGCTCTTGCAACAAAATTTTGATTCAAACTTCTCTATCAAATAACGCAGCAGGCGACTCTACATTTTCCAACTCAGTTGGCAAAGTGTGGAATCAACCTCCTCAAGACCTTACATCCCTGACCTCAATTCCATTATTTAAAACCAAACTCAAACACTTCCTAACCAACCACTGGCTATGCTCATGCAATAACGCTGGCTGACCTTTTTGACTCCCTCCCTTCTTTACCCCCCTCTCCTCCTCTTTCTTACCTTTATCATTATACTCTTTCCATTTCTGTGGTGTCTCTGTCCCCCTCCCTCCTAAAAATAGATTCCACCCTTTTCTCAACTTATAAATATTGTAATTAATTTTTTTAACCCTGTTAGTTACTGACCAAGCTTATCTTCTAAGTCTCAGACTGTTCTCTATTGCCTAACTATACTGTATTTGAGGTGTAAAGTTCTTGTTGTTTTGTTTTGTACTATTGTATATTGTTGTATTATTTTTCTTGTTATGTAGTAGATAGCGGAGCTTTTCTCCTCGGGCCTCCACTGAAAATGGACATGTATCCAGCTGGACTAGCCCGGTTAACAAATGTAAAATAAAAATAAAATAAATAAAAAATAAAAATAAATATTGAACCTTTATTCCTATACATTAAACAGAATACATACCACAATGCCCCACTAGTTTACGGAACAAAAATATCAATGGCAGCGTTTGCTGATGATCTGAATATTTATTGTACAACTCCAATCTCAGACACTAAAAAGATACTAAAAGCAATAGAGAACTTTTCAGAAATTTCCAACTATAAAATTAATCTTAAAAAAACTAGCATTTTCCCATTGAGAACTCCCAAACCCTTTTCACTGTTGCCTCTGGTAGGACAAATAATGTGTAAAGATAACATTAAATACTTGGGCATTGGCTTCGCTATGGATGATAAGGATTTTTATGTTACTAATATTAAAACAGTTTGGGATAAAATAGTATCTGATTTGGGGAGATGGAAGAATCTACGATTACCAGTATTATCAAAAGTATCAATTATCAAAATGAATGTACTACCACTATTATTATATATTTTCAGATCTGCTCAGGTAGTAATTTCAAAAACATTTTTTAAACGAATTCACAAAGAATTAGCTAAATTTATCTGGGAGCCAAAGAAAACAAGGATTTCATATGAAAAATTAATGACTCCAAGACAGAGGTGGATTGGAGTTACCAAATTTTGAAACTTACTATCTTATAGTAAACTCAAACAGGCTTCTAAGAATTGCTAATTATAACATAATCAGCACTAAATGGATACCTACCTGGGTAGTTCTGAACTATAAATATATTTTACATTTAAATATTAATCCTAAAGCCATACCCTTTTTACCTAAAGAAACTTTGAAACTATATGGGATAATGGATCACATTAAACTATATGCAACGACTTTACAAACCTTATTTCAATCATTAGATCTTGCTCAATATATGATGGCTTATCAACCCTTTCATAGAAACCCTAACTTGAGACTAAATAAAAAACTAATTGATCTTAAAGAATTCCCATTAATAATCAATTTAACTTTAATAGATATGTATACACTTATCAAACTCTCGGCTAATCAGGTAAGACAAGAATTAAATGTACCCAAAAATTATCTCGTTATTGTAAGACAAATTAAGGAACTTTCTATAAATTACTTTAAAAATTTTAATCCCAGAGAAGAGAATATAATTAAATGCTCGAATTTGTGGCAAGCTCTCAAACAAGATATTAAATTTATAACAGCTGCAAATAATCTAATAAAGGAGTTTAAATTCCAAGATAAAATTCTTGTGTCAAAATATTGGAAAGAGAAAATGCCAGAGATAGAAGACAGTCATATGATAAAAGTAATTGATTTGACTACAAAAACTATTTCTCTTCAAAAACTGATGTATACCCAACCAGTTGATGATATGGAATAATGCGTATTACACACGCCTTAGCCTGCATAAATTTAATTCCAAAAACTCTCCAGTTTGTCCATACTGCAAGGATCAATCTGCTGATCTTCTTCATATGTTCTGGAGTTGTAAATGCATATACAGACTTTGGAACTCACTAAAGATACAACTTCAGAAGATGGGTTACCAAAGTACAACATTGTCATGGAAATTCATGATTTTGCATATTCCCCCAAAAGAACTTTCTAAATCTCAAAATATTGTATTAAATCAATATATTTTTATTAATGAAGCTATACATAGCTACTAATTGGTTAGACCCATCCAAAACATCATGGAATAATTTTAGGAGTACTAGCAATAAGGCATATACTAGCTCACAAATTACTTTTGAACCAACATAATAAATATATTTACAATCCAAAAATATAGGAGCAAGTATTTATTACATTAGCGTAACATCTTATATTAGAATTTAACAAGAATTATTTTTACACCTTTAAAAAACTCTGTAACACTAACTGTTTATTACTCGAATTGATCTTAACCATTTGTATACTCTTGGTGTATAATTCAACGTGTTACTTGGAAACATTTATGTAAATATTGTATATATGTTTTGTGTTTTTGTTAATTACATTAGTTGGTAGTTTCTTCTTAATTTTCTGTATTGTTTTAATTTTGTATGGAATATAAGAAAACAATAAAAATTATTATTGAAAAAAAAAAGAAGTTAATGCAATGTATTTGAGATTGTGCTAAACCATGTCGTTGTTACAGGGTAGTTTGCGTTTATAAGTAGCAAAGTTTGTATTTTGTGTTTAGTGATGTCTTCAACATACTTATGTACTGTTTTCATTATAATCCGATTACGACCAGTGCTGCTGTTGGGCATGTTCATTAATAGATCATGGAGCTGTGTAAATTAAGTGCAATACATTTCTTTTAAATGCTGTGGTCAAAAGCTAAATCAAGTCTATGGTATCCACTGTGCATTCTCATTCATTTTAGTGTTTTTTGGTTCAGTGAATGTGGTTAACTTTTTTTTGTCTTGAGGGGTGGGGTGAGGTGGGCATGTTCAGTGGTAAAAATAATGCATTTCATTTTCTACAAGCTGTATCAATGTTAGTTTTCAATGGCTAAAATGCCCCCTACATTACCTCATTTACTATTTGACTTTTTTCAAACTGTTTGTAATAACTCTTTTCTGCTCCATTCCTCGGTTCTTTCGAATGCCAATGTTTTTCAAGCCAGTTCTTTCACATGCCAATGTTTTTAGAGTCAGTTCTTTCATGTGCCAGTGTTTTTCAAGCCATTTCTTTTATGTGCCAATGTTTTTTAAGCCAGTTCTTTCGCATGCCAATGTTTTTCGACCCGGTTCTTTCATGTGCCAATGTTTTTCAAGCCAGTTCTTTCGCACGACAATGTTTTTCGAGCCAGTTCTTTCATGTGCCAATGTTTTTTAAGCCAGTTCTTTTGTGTGCCAATGTTTTTCAAGCCAGTTCTTTCGCATGCCAATGTTTTTCAAGCCAGTTCTTTCGCATGCCAGTGTTTTGAGCCAGTTCTTTCGCATGCCAATGTTTTGAGACAGTTCTTTCATGTGTCAATGTTTTTCAAGCCAGTTCTTTCGCACGACAATGTTTTTCAAGCCAGTTCTTTCATATGCCAATGTTTTTCGAGCTAGTTCTTTCATGTGCCAATGTTTGAGCCAGTTCTTTCGCATGTCAATGTTTTTCGAGCCAGTTCTTTCGCATGCCAATGCTTTTTGGGCCAGTTCTTTCGCATGCCAATGTTTTTCGAGCCAGTTCTTTCACATGCTAATGTTTTTTGAGCCAGTTCTTTCATGTGCCAATGTTTTTTAAGCCAGTTCTTTTGTATGCCAATGTTTTTCAAGCCAGTTCTTTCACGTGCCAATGTTTTTCGAGCCAGTTCTTTCGTGTGCCAATGTTTTTTAAGCCAGTTCATTTGTGCTGTGCAGCAGTATGTTACTGCACCCTACTAACAGTGTTGGTAAATATGTTGCATATCAGGCAAGTACAGATTCAAGCATGAAGAGAGCAGCAGTTTCATCATAGTCAACCAGCAGCAAGAGAATGTGCAAGTGGCAGGACGTTTGGAAAACAGAATTTGACTGGATCGAGAGATGCAATGATGTCAAAGCATTCTGCAGGTACTGCAAGGGAGAATTTCTAGTGACCCATGGTGGAAGAAATGATGTCGCATGACATGAGGCAACTGAACAACATAAGACTGCCATTCTTCAAGCTAAATCCACTCACCTGATGACAAAGTGGGCAAGGAACGCAAAACATGAGGGACCAGAACTTAGGATCATTGCAGCAGAAGCCTCTGAGGTTTTCCATGCTGTTAAGCACAATATTTCCTATAACAGCTTGGACTGTGCAGTAAAGTTGGCCAGCCAGTTGTACAGTGACTTGGGCACTGCAAAGAAACTATCTTGTGGCAGAACCAAGGCTGAAGCCATAGTCGACAATGTTTTGGGACCACACTCATTGGAATGCCTCCTGCATGACCTTCAAAAACCAGGCACTTCATTTGCAATTTCATCAGATGCTTCCAACAAGGGGAACATAAAATTATTTCCCCTTGTTGTGAGGTATTCTTCTAAAGAAGAAGGGGTGGCGAATGGCCTTTTGGACTTCTATGAAGACCCTGATGAATCGGCACAGGCTATTTCACAGCAAATTTCCAACATTATGGAAGGGCACTTCTTGCCCTGGAACAGCATTTCAGCTTATGGGGCTGATGATGCCAGTGTGAACTATGGGAAGAAATCTGGTGTGTATACCAGAAGTGCCCATCACTCCAGAAGGCTAACTGTGTTGCCCATATCATTCACAATGCAGCCAAAAAAGCTGCAGCACAACTACCATACGATGTGGAAGCATTTATAATGAGACTTTTCAGCCACTTCTCAGGTTCGGCCACAAGGACCAGAGACTTGAAAGACTTCTTTGAGTTTTGTGGCATGGAATTTGAGAGTCTGTTAAGACATGTGCCAACAAGGTGGCTGTCACTACTCCCAGCCATTGAAAGAGTAGTGAAAAATCTCCCAGTGCTCCAGTCCTATTTCCTCTCTCAGGGAGAAAAGGAGACCCCCGGCAGATATGGCAGTACTTTTTAGCGAATGAACATGGTGAAAATGAATTGCCTACGCTGCACCAGTACTATTTGCACTTTCTCTGTGCTGTTCTTGTTGATTTTAATTGACATATAAGTACATTACAAGAATCAGCACTTACTGCCATGGAAACTTTTTGTGTAATTGTCTCTCTGAAGCAAAAACAGCAGGCAAGAGATGAAGGTGCTTTCTTTGGAGGGAAACTTAGGGCACTTATGAGCACATTAGACAGCACTTCTGCTAACAAACTGAAAAGAGACTTCATTGTGTTCTTGGAGACAGCAGTGAAATACCTGGAGCAGTGGTTTGATTATACTGAACGCAACTACTTGTTTAAACTATCTAAATTATCTCTAAATGAGCCCTTTGCCTTCAGTGACTTGCTGAATGTGACCACTGCCCTGATTCTGCAGGATGTAGATGAAGATTATCTTTTTAGGGACTACTTGGCAATTAGGCCCTCTCTCGAACAGTTATGTAACACAAGCTTGACCCCAGGAGAGAAGTGGCTGAAGCTTTTCAAAGAAGGGCCTGAACTGACTACACTATATCCGGTAATTGCTAAGGTTTTATCTATACCGACCTCAAACGCATTTGCAGAAAGAGTTTTTTCTTTGGTGAAAGGTAAATGGACAGATGTGCGAAACCAATGTAGTGTGGACTTGTTAAAAGCTGAACTAATGATGAGTGTAAATTACCGGATGAAATGTTGTGACTTTTACTCAAATATTGTTTCAAATTGGGCCCTTCTTCAAGCCATAAAATCAAATTCAAAATCACTTTTATTTAGTGTACTAGTGTGCAGTACAAAGTACTAGGGTGCAGTTTGTAATTTCGTGTTTTTCTTTGTTTAGCATTAATTTGCTAGGGTGCAGTATGTAGTACTAGGGTATGTAGTTTTGTGTTTTTTCTTTGCTTTAGCTTTAATTGACAATAAAAAGTCTTAATTTTATACTTGGCTTGTATGTGGTATGTAGATTTTTTTTAAGTTTTCTTTCTGAATAGTAATGGTTTATGAATGTTTTAACTTTTTAAATAAACAAGTGTCTGTTTAATGAGTAGTGTGTATTCCTTTAAAGTTTATTTATTGTTACAACTGATTAGAGTGTGTTTGCAGTAATAGTTCACTTCATTTAAATGGTTTGAGTTTTCAGTATGCTGTAATGTCACAATGTTGTATCCATAACTAATACTGCATCTCCTTTAACAACTCTGGTGATGTCGTGGTGGGGTGTGGTCAGTATCATGTTGGCCACACCCCTATCCTGTTGACCACACCCCCATGTCCCACTTTGCCCTTGTTAAAAGGTGGCAACCCTAACCCCTAATGGGAACAGCCGAAAGAAAAAAGATCACTAAAGTAACCCCTCCCCTTCTTTCGCTATGCAGCCACTTAGCAATTAAGAGTCAAACAGAAGCATGCTTTTTACATAATCTTATTAAAAATGCTGGAGGTGCATGTATTGCTAATGAATATTTATTTCCAAAATTATCCTCTCAATTCCAGAAAGATATGAATATTCATTTTTGTATTGCGTCAATTACAGGCATGACTAATAGATAGTGGGCGGGGTTTGTTACAGCGCAATGTGATAGTTTAAAGGGGAAGCAGAGATCAATAAATATCAGTTCAGAATCAGTGAACGCAGGTGTTTGAACTTATTTTAATACTGTTGAAATTCTCTGTTATAGTAACCAGCAGATTGTTTCTGTGATCCACACAATTATGAATAATTTTGTAGAGATTGTGCTCTGTTTTTCTGCAATGCTTTATATTTTGCAAATGTTTTGTATCTGTTGTTAAACTCTTTACTTCTTATTGTATTTGGTTGTGGTTGCATATAAGTCTAGCTGCTTAAAAAAACATAGCACAGTTTAACAAACGCCAGTCGGAAATTGTGTCACAACCACGTGGGGTGTACACGTTAATTTTGTTATGAACAGAAGTGTGCAGCACCAATTGTGGAGTCTCTGTATTTTTCTCTTTGGTGTTGTAGGTCAAGTAAGCATGAAACGTCTGTAGCAGGAGTTAAAATATTGTTTCTTATTGGTCTTCTATAGCTATAATTGATTATGGGTGTTATAAAGAAAAGAGGGAGAAAGGGTGCATTGAGGAAGGAAAAATAATGGGTTATATTGTATGCAGCCATTCCAAGCGTTTTTGAGACAATGGCGAGAAAGATTGAATAAAAATTTGATAGACGCTTACATGGGTTAAAGATGCAAAGCCAGATAGTTGGATTGTGCTGGTCGCACAGAATAACACATCGAAGAGATTGGCAGTCTGAGAGTAAACACAAGGAGAAGCCATGCAACCTACCTTGTGGCATCAGTTAGGTTAAAACACAGTCTTCAAACAGCCTATAGTGTCTTAAGTAGCAAAGAAAAAAGTGCATCGTAATAGTTATAATTTCCTTGTAGTAGTAACCAGTCCAGAATGTTTATATGTTTATAAGACTTTTGGATCTTTAAAGTAGCATATGTTTACATCATTGGTTGCAAATAAACCAGCCCATTCTATATAAGATAGCATTCCATCTAGCTTTGTATACTTGCACATTACACCGGTTGCAAGCTAAGTTGTTAGACCCTGATAGCACAGTGAGTGACACGTAGATTAGTGTTTCAAACTGGATAGAGTTCTTTTAACTTGGTCAGTGTATATAACTGCTAAATTTTGTAATAGCCTCATCGGAGCTTTTCTCGTAAGGAGTCTGGTATGCGATATGTAGAATTTTTGCATTTTAACTACTGTATACTTTTTTATTTGTAATTGCCTAATGGACATTACAGTTATTAATGTAAAGTCTAGGAGTAAATCTGAAATGGATACAGTACTTTCCTTTAAGTGTTACAGACATGGTATGTATTTGGGCCAAATTGGGGTGATCTCGTATGCCTTGTCGGAAGGCTAATGTTAGCTACACGCTGCTGTGTTAGAAATGAATTCAGTCAGTGTTGCTAAAGAATGGGGAATAGGTAGTAGAAAAGTAATGAAGGGGAACTGGATAACATTGGATTTGTGCAGGGGTCGAAATGGGATATGGAACAGTGGAGAATACAAAAATATTTGTCCACCCCCTTACGTCAGTACTGTAGTAGTACACCCTCATCCAGGAAGCAAATAATCTGTATGAATGTTATAAAGTATGTTTATGGAGTTCTGTGTAGTACTTTTTTAAAGTTGCTTATGTAACTTTTTTTGTCACACGTTTCTTTTGTGTAATGGCTGAATCGATCCTAGCATGTTTATCAGTTCTATAACCATTATGAACCTTAAGAAGGACTTTTATCTTTAGGGAAATAGAATTAACAGGAGATTATGCAGTATCTTCTTACTCAGAAACTGCTGTATATGGTCCATCTGACTGGCCTTTTTGTTTATAGATAGGTGCCCATGTAGGCTGTGGCTTTTGGAGTCCAGTTTAGGAGATTATTTTAGTGACAAAGGCATCTACTTGTCATGTAGAAGGTCCCAAAGTATGCTTCATTTGGATTTCAGCAGCTGTTTAGAGTCTGCCTAAATGACATGTTCAGTTATATGTGGGTGTCCATATAATGTGTGACCTTCAGGGATCCAATCTGGATGACCACTTTAGTAAAAGCAGCTACTTGTAATCATGTAAAAATTCGCTGAGACTACTTCAGCTTAATTGTAGTTACTGCTGTCCTGGGTTCATCTGAGGGACTTGATTACAGATGAGTTTTTGTACAAGATGTAGCTACCTTTGTCCAACCTGGTTGATTTATGGGACTTACTTATAGTTGTGCAGGAGCTCCTGAGTTTGCTTCATCTGGATTTCAACAGCTACTGTACTGGTCCCAGTTGAATGACATCTCGTTACAGCTGGTTATTCCTACAGTTTAATTTATTTATTTACATTTGTTGACCGGGAGTGTCCGACTGGATTTGGGTCCATTTTCAGTGGAGGCCCGGGGAGAAAAGCTCCACAGTTAAAATAAAACAGACAGTAGTTACATTGGATTACATAGTGATTAACAATTTAACATAGCAATTACTTACAACATATTTACAGATGAACATAGTACATCAGTAGACAACTAGAATCTTTAACTGTGAAGTACATAACAGACAAAAACAAATGTTATAATAAGAAGTTCCTGCTGTATAATAAATACTAGGCTTATGATTATCTGAGCTTGCTATAATCAAGGTAGTTAGTGGAGTGGAAAGAAAGGTAGTGGTTGGATGGGGTGGGTGATATTAGGGTGGGAGTTGCAAGGGCATAGCCAGCATGTTTTTAAGTGCACTTTTAGTAAAGTTTTGAAGTGGGTGCATGATGGAGTGGGGAGGGAGTTCCACAATTTGGCTATGGTGCAAGAGAATAGTGTTTCACCAGCAGAGTTATTGGCTTTAGTGATCTGCAAGTGATTTTTGTTGCTGGATCTTAGTGGTCTGGTGGTGCGATAGGGTTGGAGTAGATTCTGGAGGGATGGGACATTTAGTGGATGGTTTACTAGTTTGTGGGCGAGTGAGAGTTGATATCATTGAAGGAGGTGTGGGAGTTCAAGCCAGCCCAGTTCAGCAAGTGAGAGACAGTGGTGACGACGGTAGGATGCCCCTGTGACAAATTTGGCGATTTTGTTGTAGCAGGTCTCTAGCTTGTTTAGATCGCATTATCTTAGGTTGGTATATATTGGAGAGGCATAAAGTAGGGTGAAGATAAGGTGGTAATTTGCTATTGAAATCTTTGATGCTTTGGTGAGAAGTTGCTTATTTCTGTATAACACTCCTAGTTCTTTGTGGATTTTTTTATGGTCATGGATATGTGAATGTCAAATAAATAAAATTGCCCCCAACACAGTGGCCACACCATGTATGAGTCCCCACCGATAACCAAAGAGTTCAACTGGAACCTGCTTCTTTTTTGTATTCTTCACCAGTTTTTACTTCTGACACTAATGGCATGGGATTTTGCAATCATGTTTATTAATTGTGTGTACTGTGTCATTAGATGTATTTTCTTACTGCTTTGCCAGATTTGCACATACCCTTCTTTGTTGCCATAGGCTTCATTCATGTAGTGAGTTCTGCGAGCTTCTTGACAGTTGAGTTGCATGTTGCCATTTGCCTGCATTGTTTCTGAATCCAGACCACTTTCTGTATAGTTGATTCACATTAAGCACAACTTGTATTGATAAAGTATGTACAGATTAATACAACATTACTCATATTGTAATCATGTAACTGAACCTTGATGAATGGGACGACTTGTTCTACATTTTGCTGCCATCTGTGGCAAAGCTCCTAGAAAAATTTAGAGGCCTGATTTAAATTACTGAAGTCCATTGTAAAGTTGAAGGAAAACAAAATACTGAGACAAGCTTTAATGTGTTCTGCACAAACTACAAGTGAGACCATAGGCATAAGTAGTTTCTTTTGGACCATGTTGATCTAATTGGGAGGGGAGTGTATGGTACTGTCCTTTATGATCTGATTGTAAGGTCTATGCTGGGTGTAGGTTTGCCTATTGGTCTACCACAGGGATTTGGTAGTGATTTAGTTAAAGGAGAACCGCACCCACAGACTGAAAAAACATGTCTATTTCATCAAGTTTTGATATTTCCTATATTTTAACAGCACCCTGGGACCATTTGCAGGTTTTTTTTATTTTTTTATACGTAATTTTATACTCTTGCCACATGGGGGCTAGCATGTTGAATTTGTTTCCAAGTTTTACTAAGCCTCCTGCTATCCCACAATGCAGTATTTGTCTCAAAACCATGACATCACGGCGGCGTCCCTGTTCCACAGTTGCTGTCACAGTATTCACTTAGCATGCATCCACTCTGTTGCTTCAAATCACAAACTTTTTACAAAACAATGGTTGCTTTTCAGTGGCTAATTACACCACAAGCAGCTGAAATTCCAAAGAACAGACTTTCAAAGTTTTTTTACTGCAGCTTCTTGTTAGACTTGCTAATTTTTAAGTCTTTTGTTATCCTTGGCTTGTAGTTCTTCTATTCATCTCCCCTCCCCCTTCACACCACCTCCCTAGCTGTCAGAGAACGGAAGGTAATTTGAGCTGCTTACGGCTGTGATTGACATTTCACAGCAGGAGTCTTGAATAATGGCCTGCTTACCTCTTCCAGTCTTACTCTCACAGTGGGAAATTTTTTTTAGCTGCACCACAGGCTGTCAAATTTCCATCCATGCTC
Organism: Protopterus annectens; assembly: GCF_019279795.1. Classification (NCBI taxonomy): domain Eukaryota; kingdom Metazoa; phylum Chordata; order Ceratodontiformes; family Protopteridae; genus Protopterus; species Protopterus annectens. The sequence continues at coordinate 657,780,640 of NC_056736.1, forward strand.
AATAGCACTTCAGGAGGCACGGTTTTGCAAGCCTTTTGATCTCCCATTCTCAGGCCTTCCTGTTGACTGTAGGTACCAAACATTTTGACTGCTGCGGTGTAAAGAAAAAGAGGACAGTTCTAGGACATTACACTTTTGCATTTATCAGTGTTAAACACCATGTTACTTTCAGGATTTTTAAAATGCTCACTGCTGCACCAAAATGTAATTGAACTATATACCAAACTGAACACACCAAATTGCTAGGAGTGGAAATAGACAATAAACTAAAATTTGACATTCACATATCCATGACCATAAAAAAAGTCCACAAAAAACTAGGAGCGTTATACTGAAATAAGCAATTTCTCACCAAAAATTTCAATAGCAAATTCCCACCTTATCTCCACCCTACTTTATGCCTCTCCAATACATACCAACCTAAGGCAATGTGATCTAAACAAGCTAGAGACATGCTACAACAAAATCGCCAAATTCTCAACAGGGGCATCCTACCATAGTCACCACTGTCTCTCACTTGCTGAACTGGGCTGGCTTGAACTCCCTCACCTCCTTCAGTGGTATCAACTCTCACTCGCCCACAAACTAGTAAACCATCCACTAAATGTCCCATCCCTCCAGAATCTACTCCAACCCTATCGCACCACCAGACCACTAAGATCCACCAGCAAAAATCACTTGCAGATCACTAAAGCCAATAACTCTGCTGGTGAAGCACTATTCTTTTGTGCCATAGCCAAATTATGGAACTCACTCCCATCCACAATTACCTCCATACCATCATGCACCCACTTCAAAACTTTACTAAAAGCGCAACTAAAAACAAGCTAGCTATGCCCTTGCAACTCCCACTCTAATATCATCCACCCCATCCAACCACTACCTTTCTTTCCACTCCACTAACTACCTTGATTACAGCAAGCTCATAAGCCAGTACTTATTATACAGCAGGAACTTCTTCTTGTAACACTTGTTAACGTCTGTTATGCACTTCACAGATAAAGATTCTAGTTGTCTACTGATGTACTATGTTCTTCATCTGTAAATATGTTGTAAGTAATTGCTATGTAAATTGTTAATCACTATGTATCCAATGTAAATACTGTCTGTTTATTTTAACTGTGGAGCTTTTCTCCCCGGGCCTCCGCTGAAAATGGACCTACGTCCAGTCGGACACTCCCAGTCAACAAATTTAAATTAAATAAAAATAAAGTTAATTTGTCCACAACAGGATTACAAAGCAGGTTCTCATTTTTGCTATACTGTAAATTCCTTAATTGCTTGTACGTAAAACACTGCATTTGGACATAAAGCATATAGTCTGTGAGGACAAGTGCATATAAAAGCTCCACAATCCCAATCCTAAATTAGACACTTGTCAATACTATTACACCTCAGGTTTACCAGTGAGCATTCAGTGTGTCACTACACATTTGTGTTTCCTCCCATTCATTATAACAAATTAGCTAGGCCTATTCTGTACATTTCTCCTTAAAAATATACCCAGCACATCTGCTTAGAAGTCAGTCAAATACTGTTGTACCTTTACCCTTTCCTTTTTTAACATTCCATTCACCACCATGGGTGCTGTCTGATGCTTCCAGGTCAGTTATTGTCAAGAATGCTTAGTAAAAGGCCATCAAGATAAATACCTATCATACAGAGGCCACTGCATGTACCGACTTTGTCCAGACTTTACTATCTCAGACAAAATGCAATACTTATTCACTTTCTCTCAATACAGCATTACACACAGCAGTCAATATTCAGTTCACTGCCACTATAATAACCAAGCCCTGATGTGGAAGGACATTATCCACAGATGTGGTACTTCTGGTCACAATTCATTCCTCGCCTTGTTTCACTAAACTACTCAAATCCTGCAATATTTTGCCACTATAACCCTGTCATGAAAAGTTCCTTTACATTACTATAGTCTCACAGGCCTCTTCACAAATGCCAGCCTAGTTCTGTCCATTCATTTACACTCACCTTAACATGCTTCACCAAAGCATGGGACTATGTACTTGCAACCCGTACCAACCCTCCACCCAGCTGGCAAATGCCTCTACAAAACTGTTGCTCACCAACTTATATTTTTATGTTGCTGCAGACAATCTGTGGTGTCAGACTTTCTCACTATACCAAATATGTCTGTACATACTGTCGCCTACGTAAATCAACCTACTTATTGGCTTGTTTGGCAATCTCACATCTTGTAATGAGTGTAATACACCACCAACCATTGGCTTTATAATCACCATGCTTGACAGTTCATCAAGATAAACACTTCCAGACTACATCACAAACTCTGACTGACATTTTAAAGATTACCATTTAGCCTTTGAACCTGCATCTACAAACACTGCCTTCGAAATCCAAAGCATTACTTTTGAAGGATAAGCACGAATACATTTTTTGCCAACTCATATCACTGTCCTGTTGTGTTTTCAAATTGTTGGTGTTACTGGGCTGCATATTGACCATGTGACTTTACAAGTTCCTTCGCCCTCATGACTTGATGTCACCTGTACCTCAAGCTCAATATCTCAGTCATTCCATCTTGCACATTACATCTTGAATTATGGTTACACATAAGTTGTGTCTTTCGGTTTTTCCTGGTTAAGGGTAGCCACAGTGGTACTCTGGCCCGCCAAGTATTGGCCGAAGATTTTTATGTGCCGAGTTGGCAGCCCTGATGCACAACCTTCAACGAAGGTATGCCCCTTTGCGCATGTCTCTACATGGAAGACACTTTACCTCAAAATCTAATGGGACAACGTTTTGCTCTCAGGCGACAACACTACAGCAGCACCACCACCGCAGTACTGTAGTTACACAAGTAGCTAAATATTTTTAGCAACACAATTACAGATAAATTGCAGCGAGTCCGCTCTCAATTCCTCACAATCTAGAGCACATTTGCTACTTACTGTATGCACCCATCTAATGGCTTACATTACAGTGAAACTAAAAGTCCTGTGTGGAGAATACCTTATAACACTGCAACGTTAACAGTTCTACTCAACTACAAGAATAAGAGTGATATAAAAAGATAATACTCCTTACCTTCATCCCATGTTGATACCACAACCTACTCCTTCAGGTGCCATAGTTGTAGTCATTCTTTCCAGGATGTTTTTCAAGCTCGTCCACTACCTCACAGTTAGCATCAGACATCCATTTTTAAGATGGGGAAAAGCCCGCCACTGTCCGGTTTAATCTCAAGCTGTCACTGTCACTCATTCCTGGTCATAAAAAGTTGAGAACTTTCACAAACATTACTCAACTTTTAATTATGCACCAATGCATGTGGACCAATACTTACCCACTCCATAGGCATCCACACAAGCTGGCTTTTGGTTACAAAGTGCAAATGTTCTTGACCAACATTGCACCATTGTGACAAGCCTCTGTACCACTTCACAGTAGCCAGCATCACAAAGGTCCACTCACACCACAACACTACTTGCAGCTGCATCCCTAGCCAGTCATCTCCAAACTCTCAGAACACACCTGCAGGTAATAAGCCTTCCACAATCACCAGATGGAGTCAAGAACCATACTCAGGCTATTCATTACCATTACAGAAATACCTTCAATCTGCAGCTGCAACAAACATAGCAAGTCCAGACATCTACATACTGTTTCAACATTCACACAACACCCACAAATATTGTCACTACTTAGTTAAGTTATCATACATCAATGGATGTTACACTGAACACAAGCTAAATTTAACATTGCATTATTGTGAAGTATGAATTCCTCATCTGGCTGTAACAATACATTTCCCAGGACACCGGTATCACTGTGTTTACAATTGCAAATCGGGCTTGTACTGCTTGCTACAGGCACAGAAATCCATCACTGGATGTTACTTTTATGCAAGCTCTGTATCCAAACCAGTTCCATAACCAGTCCCCACACACAATAGCTACCTCTGTGTTCCGCAAGTTAAACTCTCTATTGCTCACCTTACCTTACAAGTACCTCTGTGTATACCGCTCTCATTTACCTAGATAAAAAGGTTGCACTCATTTAAAAATTAAAAAATTGCTAAACAAGTACAGTCTTGCATATGACAGACTGTGTGCATTACATTTACATGCGCAAAGTCATTCTTTGAAACTGTCGGCAAACCAGTCATCCACTATGCATCTGACAGAAGCAGATTGTACCTGTGAGCTGTTCACTAAACATGTGCTCCTGTTGCACCTTATTTGGGCCAGCCATACATGTATTACTTCTGACACCTTCCTGATTGCATTACATTATCTATTCTAAGAGATATCCCCGCTTATACTGATTTGAGATCCACACTATACTACTCTGTTGGACATGGCTGCAATGCAGGAATTATGGTGAACAGTGCCCTTCCTACAGCAGTGCGGGATACCAGTTGTGACTCAATCATGGCAGACTGCAGTGTAATGATAGGACAGTATTCATAATGTCAGACCATGCATCACATCAGGGTGTTTGATAGGGAGGAAAACAATGCAGACAGCTGTTGCAGGACCTACTGGAGAAAGCAGCAGAACATGACTATCTATAATGGATAACATGAATGCCAATATCAGGGCACACTGAAAGGATTTGACCACTGCCCGAGTACACATGGGTGGCTCAACAGGAAGGAGAAACCATTCCATACTTTTGTATGCCAAATGCCTTGAAAGCAGCCAAGCCATGATTTATAAACTCAGCTAAACTTATTCCTAGTATGGGGGAGGCACTAGGGTAGAATTCATGACTCCAAACTCATCCAAGTGAAACAGCCGGCCCACAGCATGAGCCATAACTTGCCAATAAAGTACAGTGGACAAAAGCATCAGTGACTCCCACAACTGCAGGAGTTAGAGGCATCAAACTACAACCACAAAGCATGCCAATACTGGAGAGGGCGATTGTTTGACGGGAGATTAACAATTCTTATTCAGATAAGGATGAAGCATGACTGGCATAATGTTTGCAGTGATATACATACTTGAGACGAAGCTGGAAAGTAGGACAGACTCCAAATGGGCATTATTTAACTTGCAGAAATGCTTATGACAGTGTCCCAAGCAACCACTGTTCACGCTGCTGCTCATACTGGTCATGGACAATAGCCATCAGGTTGCAGGGTACAGATCTTCCAAGCTGCTGTAAACAGACAGTATGGCAGTGCAGGCAGACTGAGCTTGAACGTCAGCTAAGGACAGCATAATGCACTGTAAATTTCTAGTCACATTGGTGGTAATGGAAGGTAATTGCATGTAATATGAATTTGTGAATACAGATAGAAGGTTATATGGTGCAACAGGTAAACTACATCAAGTATCATGGCGGGGTGGTTCAGGATAAGGGTCTTTTGAAGATGTCAAAGCTATAACCAGAGCAGGCCACAGCAGACTGTTATACATTACCTGGTGTAGGCAATGACAGAAGAATGCCAAAATATCTGAATGTTAAGGTGTACAACACAGTGGTGCAACCTTTACTACTGTATGGTACAGACACCTGGGCAGTATAGGCCGAACAGGGGAGGAAAACAAACCGAATGACAAAGGTGCTAGGGTGCACACTGTCACAGGACAAGGAGTGAGGACATAACAGCAGAACCCAAAGTAGCTCCAATTACAGGAAATATTAAAGACATCACCTCAGAGTGGTTTGATCACCTGTGTTGAAAAGCAGACAATATGGTACGCTGGATTTGGCAGTGAAGTATACGGTAAGACATTTTGACAAAGCTCTGTGACTGACACGCATGGGTGTTCACGGAAGCAGCAGTGCATACAATTAAAATCAATCAAGGAGTTTGAGACAGCAAACACTATACAAATCAGGTAGAACATAAGGAAAAAAGTTCTGGCTGTTGATGAAGCACCTGTTCCAATGGGTTCTCTTTTTCCTTTTAAACATTCTTTGATTAAACAAGGACACAAACAGCAGCAGCCATGAAAGCTACACATCCCCAGGTACAAACTTTTCTTCATGAAATACCAGTGCTATTGGCCTTCATTCACCAAAACCAGTCAATTAGCCAAAAACGCAAATACTTAATATCTCCATCCACATCATGCAGCAAACTCTGACATGTATAATAAAAATGTTGTTCAGATTATTGAATCACGTATACAGTCCTTTGCTACCTGTAAGCACAGTTCTGGTTGCCATTAAATATAGAATTTACACTTGCTAGATTACAAAAAGAAAAATAATTACTAATTTTCAATACAGAATCGTGGGAAACTGACAACAGCTTCATAGCTACTACACCTACAACGGAGATTAGGACTGATGCATCAACCACCTTTACAATAACAGTACAGTATCAGCAATCCATCTACATACTGTGAGAGCTAAAATCCACATCCTTCATGAAAAAGAACTATAGTACCTGTTCTACAGACTGATTGTTCATAAGCAGCAATAGACTTTGCCATCCCACAGTGCTAACGGCTTTTGGATAAATCCACATGCTACTCCACCTTTGCAACACAACAACTGAGCGAAAAAACTAGTTTCCTCAATGCCACCTATTCTGTGTATTTTCAGAAACAATGCACAAGAAAATGATTTGTCTTTACATGCATTGTCTAATGGATGGGAAAAATACAATTTACTCATTTCACTGTTCTAACATTTAAGCGTACCAACCACAGCTATGCTAGTTTCATTGAGCCAGTGCCAATCTAGTAAATACACATCTACTGACTGAGAAGAGCAACAACAGTTATGTATCTGTATTGAAATTTATGATAGACCGTTAAAATCAAATAGGCGGAGCAACCTTTACATAACTTAGAAGATGCATCACCAACAGCCAGCACACAAAACACAGCCAGCACGCCAAACACAGCCAGCATGCCAAACACATAACATGCACAGTATCTTTCAAAGACCAGGACACAACAGGAAGGCTAGTATCTTTTTTGTATATACCAAGAAAATAGTCCGCAGCTGGTTCAGTTGCAGAGCAATATAGCGATTAGGTCTAGTCAGTGAAAAACATTAGCAGCAATAAAACTAATCACAGCACTAACTCAGCACCTGAGTTGCCAAACATCCCCTTGAGCTTTCCAGCATTACAGTTGTTTGGTTGCACAATTTCACAGGCAGAAAACGACGTTAGTGTGATAATGTTATACAGCTGCATACTGACATCTGTGTGGATATTAATATATTCATATGCATCTCATACACTGTTTAATGGCATGTCAGCACCCCAATGAAATGGGAGACGTTACATGCAACTCTTGCCATTGTCCCTGCTTGATACTCTCACTACCAATAACGTCACATGACTATCATTTCACATCAACTACCATTAACAGGTACATTCAACATGACATTAACCAATTGTGACATACTTGGACATAAGGACATAAACTACTCTAACTCAGCAGTGTTGCCACTTCACGTGTGTGGCAGATAACACCCAATCTGCACGGATTACAAGTGTGCAATTTCACAGCACAATGTTTCATCAAACACATCGCTGCTACATGCAATTAAAATAGTAAGCGGTACATGTAATTCACATGTACAGCACACCATTAAGTGGTACATGTAATTCTGTACAGCACACCAATAACTCTTCCCAAAGCAGAATACATACCCGTATTACCACAGTTACTGCTAATAGCTTGGTTTTTAAGTAATTCAACCGCATTGACTCATGTCCACATGCTTTGAGAATACAAGTTCCTGAAAGTATGTCAATGGTTCACTTGTCTCCAACCACCAGAAACTCATACATGTCAAGCACCATGGTATTACACCAGAACAGAGCAATACATATGAAGACACTATTGCAAGAGTCGAACTTAACTCTCAACCCCATCTACCAGAAATAAAAAAAAAAACAAATAGGGCCATTACCGAGATAGAGTCCAAAAGGCCGCAAGATGGTTCAACTATGGAACCCACGGAAGTCTCTACCTTGGATGGGTCCAGAGCTGCTGTGCAAGCACTGACTTCTGAGGGTGTATTCATGCCTATGGACTTGCATATTAGACACTTCCTTCTTCACTTAGCCCTAAATCTGGAATCATGCCTAAATAAAATGACGCCCAGGCCACATGCTCAGGCCTCTATGCCTAAAAAAATCGATAATCAAGGTTAGTCAACCCCACCCTTCTAAGAGTCCTAGGACTGAAGTCGTTTGGACCAGGATTCGTTTTTGTTAGATTCGTCTGATGATCTGGATTGGCCCTTATCTACTTATGAGTATTCTGATGCAGAGGACTACATTACCACTGCTTCCCCTCCAGAGGATTTTTCTTTTGTGCAAACCTTACACACTCTAAGCATTTCCACTGGAAAAGCCAGTATATTTTGGATTCAAAAAGAGGCTTACGTATTTTACTCCTACCTCAGCATAGGCCTTTAACCATTCCTCCTGTAATAGAGATGGTTTGATTTTTTTTTTTAATTTGACACCCGATTCCTTGTCTCCTACTCCCAGAACACATGACAGATACGCCAGGGTCCCTGAGTCACACAAGTTCCTTTTTAAAAATCCTCATGCAGATCCAGAGACTATTTCACTGGGGCCCAAAGGCTTCTACTGCTACAAAGCCTACCACTTCTGAGACTCCAGGGTGCTGGATAGATGGCTTTTCACTTCGCCAACCTTGGGCATTAGTGCTTTTAAACTGCCAGTTTCTTATGTTAAAGTATTAGCAACATGTTATTGCACTGCTGAAACAGAAAATTATGTTGATTCATCACTGTTTGGAAAATAAAGGATTACAGGATGCAATGCATTCCGCTGAACAAGTTTGAAAACATACTTTGCAATGAGGTTTTGAATCATTCGAGGCCTCTGGAAGGGCTGCTGTTACTGTGTTTGTGCTCAGAAGTCACACTTGGCTCAAGGAGCAAACCTTGCTTGATCATGTTAAAGGTAAATTGTTTGGAAACAAGGCTGAGGAAGTTCTCAAAAAGATTTAAGATAAAGCGTAGTCTATGCAAACTGTTAGATTTCCTACAAGTTCAGCCTCCTAGAATTAGTAGGCACTGGCCCTTTCCAGCCTCTTCCATGTCTTCTCAAACCAAACCCAGATTCAGCAAAAACCCCAGGGTTCAGTTCCAGGGGACACACACTAAGCAGTGGGCTGCCTCCACTTCCAAATTAGGGAGTAACAAGACTACCCCCCCCCCAATGCTAATCTCTCTCAATGCCTTTTTAAAATTTCCAGTCACTTCTCAACTAACTGCCCCTTTGCGCGGAAAGAATGCTCTTCATGCAAAGAACTCTGAACTCCTTACCCAGGAGAAATGGATTTCAAATAGTGTCCCATGGATAATGATTATACTTGCACACTGCCTACACCAAGGCCAATCATCAGTGGGCAGAGGCCCAAAAACTATTACTTTCTCTCAAGCATGGGGGCTATTCAAAGGGTACCAGAAGAGGAAAAGGGACAAGGTTTCTACTACAGTCTTAGACAATTCATGCCATCCTGTCCTGGACCTGTCTACCTTTAAACACGTTTTTGGAAATTTCAAAATTCAAGATGCTGACTATTCCCCAATTACTTCCTATGCTAGGCAAAGATGCCAGGTTGCCAACAGAGAAGCATACCGGCATAACCCAATCAGTGAATTGAGCAGAAGATACCTACACTTCAAAGCAGGCTACACACACCATCACTTCTCAGTACTGCTCTATGGCTTATCAACTGTGCCCAGGGTATTCACAAAGTGCCTAGCAACACATTGCATTTTTCTGGTAAAGAAATATTCAAATATACCCATACCTGACCGATTGCCTAATGCAGTCAGAAAGCCAGGACATACTTTTGAAATAGCTGGACTTTGTAAAAAGGTTTCACACTTGTCTGGGGTACACCATAAACTAAAATAAATCACCCTTGGTACACTGTCAATTTATATTCCTGGGAGCAAGCTTGAATACAACTTCCTAGATGGCTTTCCTCACACCAGAGAAACAAATTAATTTGACAACCAACTTCAAACTAGTGGCCACAAAAATCCTGCTGTCTGCCAGACATACTGCCAGCCTTGGGGTTCATGGCCTCCTGCCTTCTTCTAATTCCATATGCAAGACTGCATATGAGGATAAGTACAGTTGGTTACACTTACCATAAATGTAGATGTTAGAGTGTATTCACTGTTGCAGTCATTACATTTGGGTAATTTGCTGGCAGGTTGGCCTCAATCAGCCTGAATTCCAAAGTCTTGGGTCCTTTGTCAGTTGCTGTCTCCTCTTCCATGACGTGCCATTGTCAAGGGGTATAAAACAAGCAGACAATGCCATTTGCCTCAGTTTTTCTTGCACAGATGTCAGGTGCCCACAAAAAGATATCCAAAAAAAATAGAAAAACTTTACCCTCATCTACAAGCAAATACACCACATAGGTAGTAGAAGATAGAGGACAGTAACTGCAGAACTAAGAAAGGGGGATGGCAGTCTGGTAACCTGGACTGCAACAGTGAATACAATTGAACATCTACATTTACTGTATGTGTACACAACTGTGCTATGTTTAGTGTTTCACTGTTGCAGTCATTACATTTGGGTAGAATCCCAAAGCTATGTTTGGGAGGCTGGAGCAAACCAGCATTAGGTGCTGCTATAAGGCCCTGCATTGGCAAAGCCTTCCCTGGATTGAGAGTACAGGCAAATGATGATACTTAGTAAAGGTGTGAACAGAACTCCACATAGCAGCCTCCAAAATGCCTTTGGTTGGTACTCCTACGAGAAAGCATGCCGAAGTAGCTGCAGTGCTGGTGGAGTGAGTCTAATGCTCTATAGTCTGCTTTGAAATAGCCTTTCCTTCAGATCCTGCAGCATATGCCACTAGTATTTGCTCATTTTTTCTTAGAACTTTATTCCAACTCAGGTAAACTCTTAGCTGTGTGTATGTCCAAGGAATACATAATCCCCTCCCCCGTTCTGTGGATTTGGATAAAAGGTTGGCAGGTGAATACTTTGGTTAAGAGCCACACTGGAAACCACACTTAGGCATAAATGTTGGATTTGTCCTCAGAGATACCCGGTCCGGGTAAAATATGATAAAAGGCTCCACTGCCATGAGGGCCTGTAGCTAGGAGATCCATCTTGCTGAAGTAATTGCTAATAGCAGTGTCCTTTCCTATTCTGGTACTGGCTGAAATGGCCCCCACATCCATGATGGATGTAAACCTGTTTGTGCCTCTGGCCATTGATTTTAAGGCAGATCGTGCGAACCATTTGCCATTGGCAGAGTTTGTAAACATAATCTGTATCCCTTTGATACCATGTTTATCACCCACTAGTCCTGGGATAGTAACTGCCAATTTTGTGCAAAAAGTGCTAATTATCCCCCTAAGGGTGCTCCCAGAAGAAAGGGGCTTGATGAAGGAAGAGGGAATTAATTGGGACCGTTTTCTGTAGGTTTGCACTTTATCTCCTCCAGATTTGCAAGTAGAAGCGCCCCATTGCTTTGACCTGTATGAATCTTCTGCCTGGTATCTGTAACCCTTAGGGCGCCTGGATTTGCCCCTTTGAGGTCTGTCTGACACAGGAAAGGACCAATTTTTGGTCTCCATTCCTTGGATGCCCACAGACAACTCAAGAATTATCTTGATAGAAATAAATCTTTCTGAGCTTCGGAGCAGTTATTCATTTCTTATGAAGATAAGAGACAACCTGTATTAAAGCAGACCGTTTCCAAATGGTTGTCTAGGCTGTTACCTTTTTCTTATACTCACCACAACAAAACTGTGCCAGGCAGGGTCAAGGTCTCCTCTTCCAAGGCTTGGCTTCACCTATGGCTTTTTGGAAAGGTTTGGATTGGTCCTCTTTACATACATTTACAAAGCTGTACAAGCCTGATTTTTTTTGTTGGGTTTAGATCAGACTTTGCTAGGAATATTCTTCAGGGGCTCCTAGACTTTTCTCCTTCAACCTCCAATATTTATAAGCTATGGTAATCTACCCATATAACTTAGACTACTGCAGTAGTGATCAGTGCGAAGAACATAGTACAGTTATGGTTATTTATTTGCACAGCATTACATGTTCAAATGATTGCTGCTGCAGTTGCTGCTCCCATCCTCCATTCCTCTTGGTGTGTTGGTTATGCCAGAGTATGGACTTTTATTTTGTGCTGTTCCTAGCATTGTTCTTTCAGGGCTCTACCTCCCTCTCTCTGTTGGCAAGAATGCTCTGAAGACATTGGTGCCTAAACCTCAATTTTTAGCTAGCTCAGCTCATGCTAACTAAAGGTTGGGGCATGTGGAAGGTGTTCTTCAGTTTTGGAAGCTGGCTGTTGTACGCTTGCAGAATATAAACCCATACAGCTTACACTATTGCAGCAATGATCACTTGAACATCCACTGTTATAAGTTTACTTACACAATTATACTTTCCTAAGATAAATCTAGCTGTGATTTCTTTATCTAAACCTGCTTCTGCTACAGTGTACTGCTGCTAACCCCATTCATTCTGGCAAGGATAAGAAAGCAACTGATAGGTTAGGTAAGAAAGTTTATTCTTCTAGTACTGTGACTCAGTATTGTAAACTGTCAAGTTCCTGTGCTAAAGTATTTTTATCTTTTGTGAATATGCAGAAATCTATAGTTAACCTTCCTTCTTTTGAGAATGCCATAGTTACATCTGCTTCTCAAGTGCTAAGCACGTTTTAAAGTGTGCTTTCAATGCTGCCGATTTCCTTATTTAGAGCTGCTGCTTATCCATCAGTATTGAGAAGACTGACTTGATTTCATTCTCAAACTCTTCATGAAGATGCATGTTAAAACTGAAATTTCAATTTCTCCCTTAGAGACTCTTTTAGTCCTTCTGCAGCGGAGGTTTCAAAGAAGTGTAATAAAAGGAATAATTGTTTTTCAAAGGAAATAAAATAAATGCACCTCTATTTCAGCTCCTTTTTCAGTAAACTGTTTTAGAGCAAGTAGCCAACAAATAGTTTTTTAAAGCAGCAGTGGCAAGGAGGCTCCAAAAAAAGGAAAAAGCATAAAAAAAAAATCAAGATCAGTCCTCTTGATCAGTATCACTATTGCCTGCTCCAACCTCTCTTCCATCCATCCATCCTGGCAACCTTTCCATTTTTCAGGGATTTAGTCTTCCTTTATGGTAACAGATTGTTACAAAATAGCAAAATTGCACTTGCCAGTGGGAATCCCTCCTTCCTTGCCCAGTGAATGAAGTATCTTTCTTTCCACCCATTCTTCACCATATTCTGGCACAGAGAGTTGCAGAACCTGTACTTCTCTGCCATTCAGGCTAAACCTTTTCTTGAAGAATTGTTCTGGTACCAAAAATAGAAGACTCCTGGAAGCCTGTATAGGATCTTTCTTTTCTAAATCTTTTTGCCGAGAGTCTGCATTTCAAAATGTTATTCCTTCAGTCCATTCATTCTCCAGTCCTTTTCCAGGCTTTACAGTAAAGTTAGATTTAAAGGATGCCTGTCATCACATTCCCATTGTTGAGCTATTCAAGTTTGTTGCGTCTGATTTACATTATATGTTCTTAGCACCAAGGTTAATGTCTTGTCCCAGTCAATACTTACTGTTGGCTTCAAAGCATTCGTATATCTCGTATTTGATCTATTGCATTATCTTTGCAGATTCTGTTTCCAGTTGTCAAGAGTCCTTACAGAATTCAGAATCCTTCAAAATAACTGTGGGTCTTCAAATCGACCTTCAGAAATCTCTTCCCTTTCCACACAAATGCATTCCTAGGATGTCTATTTAGATTCTGCCTTGGGAAGAGCCTGTCTTCCTCCACACAAAGAAGAGATGTTTCAGTATTTATTCCTTATCAAATCAAATTGTTGCATCTGCAAAGGAATTTCTAAAGATTTGGGGAGAACTGTCACTTACGACTCTCGTGCTTCCCCCTGACCAGACTTCACATGAAGAAAATGTCATTGCACCTCAGATCAGTCTGGATTCAGCATTTACACCCTTTGTCCTTTCAGATCCCATTTCTGGGATTTGTAAAATGGAAGCTTATTTGGTTTGTAGACCAGATGTCTTAAGGTCTCTCACTCTCCCTTCTGACCCCCATATAGTTCTTAACTACAGATCCGTCAGACTTGAGATTGGGTGCAGTTTCCAAAAGCGGTAAAAGTGCAAGCTCTGTCAAGCCCTTCAGACAGAAGTACATGAATGCCTGGGAGATGTTGACAGTGACCAGTGCTTTTAAGTTTTAAATCATGTCTGGCCCCCAAGACCTCTGTACACTGACAATACCACAGTGGTGTGGTATATAAACTAAGGGGTTCCTGATCCTACCTTCTTTTTACAGTCTGTGACAGTATGGAAGATAGCAGGTCAGCTCGGTTTGAGTCTGCAGGCTTTGTGCGTTCCATCAGAGCAAAACCTGATTGTAGACAAGCTTATCAGGACCAGGACAGACCCCGATGAGTGGAAACCACCCTGGGTTCTTTCAAGAATTGATCCAGTTGTGGGGAACACCTCAAGTAGATCTCTTTGCCTCTTTTCAGAACAGACAACTACAGAAATTCTGATCCAGGACTCCTTGCAAACATGCTTAAAAGAGAGATGCTTTCTCCTTCCCTTGGAAAGAAATGTTCTTGTATGCCTTTCTACTAATATCCAGGGTTCTTCTAAAGATACAAAAGGATTCTCCAAAAAATGTGATAGTGACTTCCTTTTGGCCCAGGCAACAATGGTTCTCCCCCTGGCCATGAGCAATTACTACAAACTTCCCCACAGATTGAATCCGCTCAAACAAGACTTTGATATACCTTGGCCTAATAAACCTTCAGCTAACTGCCTGGATGATAAAATTTTAATACCTTTTAGACACTTTTCTGAGTTTGTGCAAAATGTACTAAAGGAGGTGAAAAAGATGATACTGGGGAAATAGTGCATGATCCAAGTGAAAAAAAATGCTCTTTTTGGTGCCAGTTCAAGAACCAAGATCCAGTTCAGTCCGAACTTCCTCAGGTATTGATTTTATTCACTGGGTGAAGTAGCCAGTAAATTGAAACAATGTATATCGTGTTATGTGCAAAGACTTGTTCTTGAAAGTCAAGAGATGTTTTTTCAATGCATGCACAATCAGAAACAAAGCATTTCTCACAATGACTTCTCCAGCAGTGTGTTTGAACACATAGTAAGCAGCAAATGACATGAAAATGAATAATTTCCACAAGACTCCCTTGTATACTTTGTGCATGTATGCACAAGGACAAAAACAACATGTTTTCCCCAAAGACCCCTAAATTCTGTTGTCAAAGCACAAATAAGAAAAGAAACATTTTCGCCAATTACCCTGTTGAGGTAAGGTTTGCCCGTTTTCCCCACACAACATCTTCAGTAGTCTG
>NC_056736.1:657800956-657830956 GCF_019279795.1 Protopterus annectens
AGGCCACTGTCAACCTGGGTCCCCAGGTCCCTGATAACCTCTTCTGTGCTTAGTGGATTGCCACCTATATGGTAGCTTGGGGTTACCTTGTTTTTCCCGAAGGGTATGACTATACATTTTTGGCATTTAATTTAGGCCATGGCTCTGGCACCAGCTATCAGTTTCCGTGAGACCCTCTGAAGGATATCTGTGTCCGATGTACTTTCCACAATGGCCCAGTTTGCAGTCATCTGCAAACTTTGTCAGCCATAGTCCTCCTATGTTTGCCTGTACTTCTGAGAAGTAGATGCCGAACAACAGGGGCCAAGGACTGAGCCCTGTGGGACACCGCTTGTGACCGGCTTGGAGTCTGACATGGTGCCAGCAACTCTAACCCTGTGGGTTCTGTCCTTGAGCCAGTTTGCAACCCATCTTGTGACATATGGGTTTACATTTAAGCTGGTAAGTTTCTCTATAATACCTGAGTGGGGTATTGTGTTGAAAGCTTTTGCAAGGTCAAGGTAGGCTGTATGGACTGCCTTTCCTCATCAATGGCCTTGGTGACTGTTTCAAGAAGTCAACCAAGTTCAAAAGGCATGATCTGCCCTTGATGAAGCCAAACTGGGTCGGGTCCAATGTCTGCAAGTCCCCTATGTCTTTGTTTATGAGTTCCATTATGATCCTCTCCATAGCTTTGCAGACCAGGCTTGTTAAGCTTATGGGGCGGTAATTACCAGGGTCCGTGAGGCACCGCCTTTGTGGAGTGGGACCACAGTTGCCGTCGCCACTCCTTGGGCACGTATCCTGTGGTAAGGCTAAGATTAAACAGCTGCCTTATGTGCGGGTTTAGTTCCTCATTGAGTTCGTGTAGCACACAGCCGGGGACACCATCCAGTCCCATTGATGCTGTGTTTTTAGCTTTAGAGAGAGCAGCTTTACCTGCGCATTTGAGATGTCTGGGAGGCTACACTCTGCTGGGATAGTTATCTCTCCTTTTGGGGGGAGAGGGGGTGAAGTTTGCACTGAACCTGTCCGCCAGTATGTTGGCAATGTCTGTGGGTTCAGTGATTTTTGTATCATTTTGGACTAATTCTGAGCATATCTGGGAGATTCCACCCAGGTTTCTAACATAGCTGAAGAAGGCCTTATGATTGTCTTTGAATCTATGGCAATTTTTCTCTCAAAGTTGGCCTTGGATGATTTTATGAGTGCTCGATATTTTTACTAATAATGATCAAGGGTGTCTTCTTTTATGGATTTTGCTCTATCATGTAACAGCTTTCTCCTCTTATTGTAAAGTTTGTTTATGGCTGGGGTCCACCAGACTGGACGTTTGCCCTTGGTGGAAGGAGTCTTGGTTTTATTAGGGATTGCCTGATCCATGCAGTCCTGGAGGTGTTCGTAGAAGATATTTGTAAGGGCTTCCGCAGCTTGGGTTGTGGTTTCCACTGGCTCGGGGGCCTTGAAGGATACCACACCAGTCTTGAGTAGTGTGAAGTTTGCTTTAGAGAAGTTCTTCACTGTGGTCTTTTTTGTTTGGGGTGGGGGCGGGATGTGAATTTCCAGTGAGATTAGTTTATGATTTGATCTCACCAATGAGGGATATACTTCCGGTGTGGAGCATTTTGTCCCCATGTTTGTGATGATGAGATCTAGTATATTTTCTCCTCTTGTGGGAACGGTGACTAGTTGTTCCATGGCATTTGAATTTATGAACTCCAGGAACCTTTGGGCTAAAAAGTTGGGGCTTGAGTAATGTTCCCAGTCTATATTCGGGTAGTTGAAGTCACCCAATATAATGGTGTTTGGAGATACATTTATACCCTCCAGTGTCTTCAGGAAGGATGTGTGGGGTGGGGTTCCTGAGTTTGAGAGGGTGGCCTGTAGCATGCTACAAATTGTAGAGCAGTTTTGCCTATGGTTAATTGCACCTGGATGGTTTCCGATGCTTCGTGCATTGCCACCAACCTGGAGGTGTGGGTATCCTTGATGAATATGGATACACCCCCTCCTTTTGTGGTGTGGTCCGGGTTTAATGTAAACTGTTTATTTCTGTATGAGAATGTGTGTGGGTATGTACGTATGTGTATGGAATTTAAATTTGTTGTTCTGTTTGTATGAGATATAAAGTGTGTGTGTTACTGTGTGAGAGTAGGTGTGTGTGTGTATGGAATTTAAACTAGCTGTGTGTGTGTTGCTTTGTGAGAGAGTCGCTGTATGTGTGTGCTGCTGGGGCAGAACAGAGAAGGTAGGTGTGTGCATAATTTAATCTAGTAGTATGTATGAGAGCAGAATTGGAGTGTGTGGAATTCAAAGTAGTTGTTAGTCACTGTATGAAAGAGAAGGGGTGTGTGTGTGTGTGTGTGTGTGTGTGTGTGTGTGTGTGTGTGTGTGTGTGTGTGTGTTGAACTGGCTTCTAATCCAGTCCAGGACCGGTTCATTTTTTCATTTGTAGCTTGCTTTGTTCTGTGGCATGAATGTTAGTTGAGAACTTCAGTAAAGGGAAAATGACAGAAAGTTTGATGACTGGAATAAAACGTACAGCCTAAAAAAATGATCAGCAGCTCCAAAAGAGTAGATCGGAAGGTTTTCTTAGTGGGATAGCAAAAGCCGATAATTTTTCAGTAGACTGTTACAATACAGAAAGGCAGTGGAGGACTCAAGTTTAATCCTGTAGATGGTGCTGTAAGATTCGCTGGGTACACTAGGAGTGTCTTCATGAGGGAAGTGTTTTCAAACTGTGAGTACTAGTCTATGTAGTATTTCAACTGTAGAGCTTTCTTCACGTATTTTTTGGGTTTACATCAGGTGAAAGTTAAACAAATGTGTTTGGGAGTATAAAACTAGCAAAGAGGTTAAAGTGGCTGTTGGTAAGAATTAGAAATAGTGTGTAGAGTAGATGTTGTTCTCTGTAGTTTCGTTTTTTAGGCTGTTCAGTATTCACTGTGTAACTGCTGTAACCACTTGCAAGCTTCTCAGTATACCATTCAACTGTCCCTGATTTTTACTCTAATTTTAGCTCTTTTCCTCTTAATCCTTTTCAAAAAGGGTGAGTTTTACAGACCATATGCTACACTTAAAATTGCAGATTTCATTTACTTGATAAATTAATTCACATGTGAATTTGATCTGAAGATGCCTCAGATTAATTGTACTATATATTAAAGATGCAGCATGCCCCTGACTATTTCTGGAATTGTTCCTGGTAATTTTGTTGAAAGTTCTCAGTATGATGCAGATGTAAGTTTACAGTTAAGTCTCCTGTGCTACTGTAACAATAGTGCATTTAGCTGTAAAGCAGAAGCTGATTGTAAAATGGATGTTTAGAATTTCAATACCAAACCTTAACTGTATTGCTTTTGTTAAATACTTGAAACTTTAGACTGTCATAGTAGGGCTTAGTTTTTTAGCACTGTAAGCAGCCAGTCAGTTGTATTTATATCATATAACAGTTTTTCTATGAAGCTGCTGCTTTACTAAAATGAATCATTTTCTATAGTGTTTATAATTACTGTACTAAATAATTCTTTAGTACATCTCCAATTAATATAGTTTATGCCACTAATCTCTTAACCATCATGTAGGACTGCTTTTGGTATTGCAATGTGGAATTTTAAATATGTAGTGTTTTTAATGTGATTTGTGACACTTAGCAGAGGTGTATCCGTGTCATTCATGGCTTGGTCTGAAGCAACAGTATGTGTATGCAATAGCGTAGTTGGTGTGACATGAGCTGCAGAAGGCCGTGTTAAAAGTAATCTGATATAGTAAGTTGTAGTAATATATGTGTGTCTGTATGTATCCTGGAGACTGTTTTATGTTGATCGGCTTCAGTTGAGTTGAGACTGTAGTCTTTTTTTATATTTCTGTTGCCAGTTTATTTTTGTTTGAGAACGAGTAAGTCACTTAGTTCTTAGTTGCTCATAAACATGTCCATCAATGGGGCACATTCTTTTTTATCAACGCTGTCATCTGATAAAGAACCATTATATATGGTAGGCATGAGAAACCACTCCTGAAAAGTGGTCAGATACAAGCAAATGAATGTCTTATTTTTATGAAGGAAGAGTCCTCCATAAATACATATTGTCCTCTAAGAGTTTACTGTTGTGCCAGGAAAGGGGGAAGCTTGTCTGTTTCTCATAATTTGTGGTTTTCTGGCAAATCAGGGAGCACTGAAGTCACTAAATAGCAATGCAAGCAAAACTATCCCTATTTTTTTGGCCATTGTATCCACATTATTTTAGGCTCTGTCCAGACTTTTTGCACTAAGAGGTTGAGAGGTATACATACCTCTCAACTGTCCAGATTTTTGCCTTATATCTTTGGCCTAATCCTCATTAAAGTTACGTTTTTTTTAGCAAATCACTGAGGATTGAAATGACATTTGAGTTTCAGCCCTCATTTCCTTCAGAGAATGAATGCCAAGACAAATGCTGTTATTCTAGCAACTTTCTATGTCTAAGAACAATATTTATAATCTGTCCCTGTTTGGGTGGCCTTTGACCCCCCCCCCCGATATTTTAGGCTTCGTTCAGATTTCTTGTGCTAAGAGGTTGAGCAGTATGGAGGCATGGTATGTAATGTCCTAGTTGCTGATTTATTTGTTGCATTTTAAGAGGGTATAGGGGTTTTGCATTCCTTAGTGTGCCATCCTTTAAGATGCCTAGTTACTATGAACTTGTATGTTTCTACCTTTTTTTCTTTAATGCAATGTAGGCAATTAATTCTTCAAGGGCAGCAAGCACTAAATTTGTAGATGGAACAGTGAAATGTAATGTTCTTTGTCAGTAATAGCATCTTCATTAGTTACAAATCTCTCTAATGTAGAATTATTCAGATGTTTACTTCTACAGAGATTGTGCTTATTGACTGATACTGTTTGAGGGGCCTTTTATGGTTAAAATGTTCTGAAATGGGCAGGTTTGTCATTATTGGGTCATACATTTTGTTTCATTACTTACTGGAAACATGTTCAAAACTACACATTTAACACACTGTAAGAAGTGTAAATGTTTTCAGTGTGCAACTAGCTGTTTTTTTGTTTATCAAATGGCACACTATTTATTTTGTAAAATCTGAAAGCAGTGTTAATAGCATAATTGCCTTTGGTGCAGAAGCCTGTGGATTCCACTCCCACACCATGTAGATGGAGTGCTGATATGCAGTGCCCATATTATTGTTGATTATTTGATGCATTATAAGGGGGGATAGGGGTTCTACACTCCTGAGTATGGCCTTTTGTATGAGATACCTAGTGATTGTGAACTTGTTGATCACTTCCTATTGCAATATTACCAACTTAACAAATTTTTATTGTAATATAGGCAATTAATTTTTCAAGGGCAGCAGGCACTGAATTTGTAGATAACATTGATATGTAAAGTTGTTTGCCAGTAGCAACCTCGTCATTAGTTACAGATTTCATTAATGTGGAATTCATGATTTTATTTCTGCAGAGATTGTGCGTGTGGAGTAATATTGGTGGATTGTAATGACAGAAGCCTTGAGTGGCCTTTTATTGTTGACATTTTTTGAAATGGGTAGTGTTTGGTTCATAAATTTTGTCTCGTTGCTTAAAAGAATGTTTATACTACAAATTTAAAACACATTCTAACAAGTGGTGCTGTATTATACAAGGAATATAATTCAATACAATCAGGAAAGTGAATTAAAGAATAAATACATGTATGCATGTCCCTAAACAAATGTGCAAGGATTTTGAAAACAGCCCAAAGGTAAACTTAATTCTCCAACCAGATGCATTTCTATGAATGTGAGTTTTCATGCTGTTTCAATGAATATGAGTTTTGCCATTTCAATGAATGAGAGTTTCATGGGCAGACAAGTTTACTGCTCATGCTAAGTCTGTTTTCATTGTGAGACTGTATTGTTTGTTTAGCAAGTGGCTGTCTGTGTTTGTGCTATTTTGTTTCAATATCTGTAATCATTGTAGAAGCACATAATAGAACATATGCATGGTAACTGGTGAGATAACCAAACAATGGAACAGTGGAATGGCTGAGGAGGGGGCAGGGGTTGCTGCAGGAGGGGCTGCTCTGGGGTGGTGGTCTAGTACCCTTCCTAGAACCCTATTTGACCATGATCTGGCTCTTGTATTTAAAGTAGAAAATACATATGCAATGGTAGCTGCAGTATAACTACATAACAAGGTATCTTTTTCGTATGCATTTAAATAATTTAAGGAAATGACTGGAGTGGCCTTATTGGGGAATGACCCAGTGGGCGTGGCTCAAATAGGGGTGTTTCATGAGTGTGGTGTGGGTGGAGCTTAAGGGGCACCTGAGCACTACTTCGCCTAGGTCGCCATTTTGGCTAAGGCCGGCCCTGACTAAAACATAAAGTATACGAGTCAAAATCCTTGAATGTACTTTTTGCTTTTGTGTTCCAGGACATCTTGAGATGCCAGTTTTTATAAGCTTAACCCAGCTCATATAATAAGAGGTATTTGTTCTTGCAGGGAAAGTACATCAGTAAAATGAATGCGTTTCCTCTCATGCCAACCTCTCTTTATCAACTCTCCTGTTGAGCAGCTGATATTTGTGGTTTCCCAGATTTTCACTGAAATTATTTTTACACATCTGTTCCAAATGTTTTACAAGTCTATAAATAGGGCACTTACAACTGTAGACGTAGCTTTTATTATCATTATCTGCAGATATCAGTCTCCACGGAAAGTTCGTTTTCTTAAAGTTTGTTCATTAACTACAGTGTTGACTAAATATATAAAAACAGTTCTATAATTCTCAGGTTGTGGTAGCAGAAGCCTGAGTTAATTGGTTTGCCTGCTATTTTATGCTGCACTCATCCTTGGTTTTCTGTCAAGTGTTTTTGATTTTGGACATAGTAGATTAAACAATGGGTGCCAGCAGAGGTGAAAATGGTTCTATCCAACTTGATGAGGTGCCAAGTGCATTGGTTTTGACTTTCATTTCATTGAATGAGAGGTTTAAATGCTGAGCTCTTTTGTCTTATGCATTTCAATGCATGTATTCATTTGAACGTGTTAACCAGTGTAATCTATTCTTGCATTCATTACAAAGTTGTAAACTCAGATATTGTCTAGGTGCATCATGTGGAGAGAGAAGGCTTGGCTTAAATGTTTGGGAGTGGTTATGCTGTTTTATTAAATAATGTGTGCTGCTTTCTATTGAATTACACTCAGTTGTGGTACTCACAGGCATAAGGGAAGGTTTGACAAGAGTTGGTGCATTTTTTTTTGTAATTAAATTTTAAGATTTATATTTATTTATTTTTTATCTATTTTTTTTTTTTTTTTTTATTTTTACATTTGTTGACCGGGGTAGTCCAACTGGATATATGTTCATTTTCAGCTGAGGCCCGGGGAGAAAAGCTCCAACCAAAGACATGATAGCTTAATACATTTCATTACAGTCACACATGAAAGTACATAGAAGGTCACTGCTTCCTACTTGTTAAGAATTTTACGTTTGGTGGTTGGTGACAGTGGGATTATAACTTGACTGTCACAATTTGCTGTAGGTGACTTGAATTTTGGAGTAAGTTTTATAGGTAATAACTATATTCTGCTGTTTAAGTTGTTCTGTAGAGCTTGTGGAAGTTGTTCTGTAGAGCTTGTGGAAGTCATCTGGAAAAACAGTCAGCTTTGTAAGAGATGGCGGCTCAAAGAGTTAATGGGACTTTAGACTACACACTTGGACGTTACAGGTAAATTACAGGTAAATTAACATTTTCATGTTTGGGAGATTCTGATTTAGATGGTGTGTTATTGATGGCATGCATCTCTTATAGGTTCATAGGAGGTTACTGGGCTAATGGCCCTAGAGCCCTTACAAGCCTAGCCATATTTATCCCAAGTTGCCCCAATTGTCAGCGGTTAGGTGAGTGAAGTTTGCAGAGGTAATGGTCTATGGTAGTTAATATTGACTTTCTTTGTCCAGTAGAGACATGGACACCACCCTTAAACCTTAGCAAGGATATAAATAGGGACGGGTGCTGGAGGATTTTTATTCACCACCAGACCCCTATGCTGTGGGAATAAAATCCCCGGTCATGTGAGGGCAGCACACCTGCTGACCTAGTATAAACCTATGAACCCCAGAAGTGAATTTGTGGTCACCCATCCATTGATCTAGGTTGCGTTTGAAGAGGGTCAGGGAGGGGCTCTGCTTCACATGTATTGAAAGCTTATTCCAGAGAAGTGGCAGTCTTTGGGAGATGTATCTATCTCTCCAGCATGACCTGTTCATGTCAGAGGCTAGTTTAAGATCCCTGGAGTGAGTGACCCTCCTGCAGTTTGATTTACGAATGTGTAGCATTTCCATCAGGGCTGGGTCAGAGACTACCTTGTAACCCAGGCACAGGTCACCCCTTAGCAACCTGTAGGAGATAGAATACAGTGACAGGGCTTTCACTCTTCCGCATAAGACTTGTTTCATGTACCCTTTAATTTCTTGGTGAGAAACCTTTGTGGTCTCTCCAATTGTTGCAGGTATCTGGTGAGGTATATGCAAAAGGGAGCATTGTACGCAATTATTGATCTGATGAGGGCCGAGTATAATGGAATTATAACATCCTTAGATCTAGATACAATGCCTTTACTTATAAGAGAAGGATTTCCTTACTACTGTGGATAAATGGTGGTCAAAGATAAGATTACTATCAGCCTCAGTACACAGATCATATACCACTGGGATCTACACTTAGGGGGTTGATGTCTGTAATGTAATTAGCAGGGATTTATAAGAAATAAATTCCAAACAGTAAGGGGTCAAACACAAAAACCTGTGGTATGCTACTGATGACTGGTCTTTTGCTGGAAGTAAAGTCACCCACTTTGACAGTATTTGTCCTGTCAGTGAGCCAGTTGACTACCCATCTGGTAATGTAGCGGTTAATTCCCAAATGGGAGTTTCTCAATAATACCTGAGTGAGGGATTGCGTCAAATGTCTTGGCTAGGTCAAGCTAGGTGGTATGCACTGTCTTTCCCTTGTCCAGGGCTTTGATGACTTTATCAAAGAAGGCAACCATGTTTAAAAGACATGATCTACCTTTAATGAATCTGAACTGGATTGAATCTGAACTGGATTAAGTCCAGAGTTTGTAGATTAGCTATGTCCTTGTTAATAAGGTCCATAATGATTTTTTTGCATGGTCTTGTAGATGAGGCTACTCAAGCTTATGGGCCTGTAATTCCCAGGATTGGTTTATGGTCCCCCTTTGTGCAGAGGAATTACTGTTGCTGTTCTCCATTCCACTGGAACATAGCCAGTTCACATGCTGTGGTTAAACAGGGATCCCAGTCAGTCTGCTGCGTCATGTTTTAAGTTGTTTAAAAGGCGACCTGGGATTTTGTCTGGTCCCATTGATGCTGTGTTTTTGGCCTTGAAGAGCACCAAGACGACCTGCTGCCTTGAGATAATGGGCTGAGGAATGGTGTCAGGTATACTTTTTGACTGGAGAGGACAGGAGGTGAAATTTGCTTCAAATTTGTAAGCTAGGTTGAGTATGGGTGATGTTATCCAGTTAAGCGCATAGCTAGGTGTTCTCTTTTAGATTCTGGACATAGTTAAATGATGCCTTGTGATTTTCCTTAGCCTGGGGGGCTATTTTTGCTTTGTAATTAGCTTTGGAGGACTTGACAAGATCTCTAATTTGTTTGTTTAAGCTGGAGAGGGATTTCTTCCTCTGCTGAGCCAGTTCCTTCTTGTCCTTGGACATTAGTTTCTTTCTCTTGTTGTATATAGTGATCCAATTCTAATTCCGTGATCCAATTCTAATTCCTCCTTCTGGAAAATGCAAAGTGGCTTGAACACTGTGTTTTAAACCAGTTTAATGAAAAATATCTTTCTGGGTATTTATACCATAAATGCACTCTTGCTATTGTTATAGGAGTATATGTACATGACAGCTGGAATGTGCATAATTCCCTGAGCAGTACTAATGGTTTCTGTAGGTTGTGCCAATACAAAAAGATTAATAGCCATTGACTTAGTTTAGTATAGCTTCATGACATTCCCCCAGTCTCAGGTCATTCACACCCACATGTACAATGACAGAGTCATATTTGTACCTGTTGTTGAGGGACCTGAGTGCGTGCGTTATGTGACAGATCCTGGCACCTGTGTGGCAATATGAAGTCAAGGAAATGTTGTTATTAGATATCTAGATAAAGTTAGGAAGTGAGTCAAAAGGGGGACTAAGGAGGTGTAAGGTTATGAATAGGAACTTGTGCATATTTAGAAATATTGTTATCCTGAGGTTGAGCAAAAAGACACATTTTGGCTAGGAACTACTTCAGAATGGTTTTAAAGGACTGGAGGGAGGATATTGATCTGATGGATATAGGTAAGGAGTCCAGGGCCTTAGAAACATAGTATAAATATAGGTCATGCCCTGCAGATTTGATAGGGATGTGAACAGAAAGGTTTTTCCTCACTGAGTCATACTGATGGAGTACGAACATAGTTGTATAGAATGGTATTTATTTAGTGTTAGACAAGCAGATGGTTGCTGGATAATGTTGTAGGTGGGAAGAAGCTCTGTATATGTTAGTTGATGGGCTAGTTCTAACCAATTTAGGCTTTCAGTACTGTACAGTAGTGGGTTTTGAAAGGGGCATTTGCTGCAAATTTAGCCACTTTGTTATAGCATTGCTCAAAGTTTGATTTTGGTGTGGCATTATATTAAAGAAGTACCTCACACTTAGTTCTGCACAGGTATGGGTGTGTTGGCAGTGATTGACAGGGAAAATGGGGGTGGAAATGTGGAATGACTGGCAGGCATGCTAATTTGCATGTCACGATTTTTTTAGTGGAAACTGCTTAATATTCACGCAAGAAATGAGCTCCAACCCCATCAAGCAGCCGTTAGTGATTAACAGGAAGTAATTATTACTGTCACTCCTTGTTTTTGCAGGAAGGGCAAGCCCCCCTCCACACCCTTGTGGGGGCGCTATACCCCCCACACCCCCCGCTTCTTTACACAGGTGGATGCCTGAAAGACAGGTGACAAGTTAAGCTCTGAACAAGTGCTGTGCAACGGTGCTGTTACCATTTCTTAAGACATATTCAGCTGGTAAAATGTAACACTCAATATACTCTAACACTCAATACAGTTTAGAGAAACTATTTTGTGGTGTAACCTGTGTCTGATTGCATGAATGAAAAGTGACATCGGTGTCAAAGTTAAAAAAAAAAAAACATAGAAACAAAAACCCACTCCTGTGCTCTTGTCCTGCCCACAGAACCCATTCATCAATATTCATGTCCACACTTTGGCCCAGGAATGAATATTCAGCCGATTCCAGGAATTGTCGGCCTGGAGGCGTGTTTAGGGCAGGATTTGCTACTGCACATCCTGCGAGGCACTTCTCTAATATTTTACCTTTGGTGCTGCCTGGAAGTTAGTAAGAATGGGTGCTCAATAAACTAGTGAGGGCAGGTGCTAAGTTATGGTGAGTGTAGCTTTAGTTGTGTTGGTGAGAATGTTTCTGGATCTCTACAGCATTCCAAGTTTTTGGTGAGTTTTCCTATGCATTTTTGTATGCACATTTCAAATGTAAGATTATAGGTTCATAGATAAGGTAAGTACTAGGATAGCTGCTCTTGCTGGCCACTTTGTCTAGCTAATTTCCCTTTTTGTGTTCCCAATAGGTTATAGATTGGCCTTACCTGTCTCAAGGTTGATAATTAAATATTACCCCAATGAGAATAACTGGGATCATACCATAGATAATTCGAGTGGACCCATGCATGGGATAAAGCATTTAGGAGCTGCAGCTGCCCATTTGTAGTGCATGGGGAAGTTCTGGGGTAAATTTTCTGTTCCCATCCATATACCTTGGTTGCACTTGAAAATGGACAAGGAGGAACTTTGTTTTATGTGGATGGGGAGTCTGTTCCACATCAGTGGTATCCTCTGCAAAATATACCTGTCCCTCCAAACTGTTCTATTAATGTTGCAGAAGAGGTTTAAATGCTTAGGCAAAGAATTTACGATGACATCTGACTTACTGATGTGCAGTAGATCCATTAGTAATAGGTCAGAGGATGCCTTCTATGCCAGACACAGGTCACATCTTTGGAGTCTGTAGGATACTGATTGTACTGATAGAGGTTTCAGTCAGTCCATGTAGGATCTGTTGTTTAGGCCTTGTATCCTTTCAGTAAGGTATCTTTGTGTGAGCTCCAGTTGTTGCATGTGTCTGAACACATACATGCCAAAGGGGACATTATGTGCAATGACTGGCCCAGTCAAGGCTGAGTAAAAGGGGTCAAAGACATCCCTAGAGCTAGACACAATCCCTTTGTTTATAGTCTGTACAGTATAGAAGGACTTCCTTCCAACAATAGACACTTGGTCAACATTTAAGTCACTGTCCACATAAGTTCCCAAATCTGGAACAACTGGGACAAGACTTGGGGGCGTATTGTCAGTGTGGTAGTTCCCAGGGGTACATGACTTCCCAAAAGATACAGTAATGGCTTTTTGGTTATTTAGTTTTAGACCATGATTCTGACACCAGTTATTTATTTGAGACAAGCCTCCCTGTAGGATGGCCAAGTCATTTGATGAATCAGTGACTGCTCCTAGCTTGCAGTCCTCTGCAAACTTAGTTGTCATCATCCACTTTTATTATTATTATTATTATTAGTCAGTATTACTTATAATCATTCACTATCCTCCCTCATTATTTGCTATTAGAGGTGATTTCTGATGGGGTATTATTAAGTGAGAGGATTTTAAATGTTGTTTTTCATGAGAGCGCTCTGGGGAAAACAGTAGTATTGGGGGGGAGTGAGCATGGGTTGTGAGTTACAAAGCCATGTTTGAGTGTCTGTTACAGCTTCCTGAGTACTTTTTTGGAGGTATGCCAAGTTATCTGATACACGTATGAGTGTCAAGTCATCAGTGTATTGTAGTAGGGAAGCATGTTGTGTGGATCAGTGGGGGGTGCTTGTGTGTTAAAGAGAAGGAGGCCAAGGATAGAGCCTTGTGGTACACTGGTGGTGACTGGGAGGTATGGAGAGAGGGTGGAGTGCCATTTTACTAACTGATACCTATTGGACAATAGCTCTTGAACCATAGACGGGTGCTCTGCGATAAACCTAATGTGGACATTTCAAGCAGAAGTTTGCTGTGGCAAATTGTGTTGAAGGCTTTAGACCAGTATAGAAATAAGGGGGATACTAGTTTGTCATTATCTCTTTCTTTATTAACAGTACCTATGAGGGTTAGAGGCGCAGTGTTAGTTATATGGGGGGTATGGAAGCCATGTTTTGCCATTTTTTTAGAAATTGTGGGTTTAGCACGATGGTAAATTTTTTCACCTCGTAAACACAGAGTACACAGTTTGATTCTGACTTCAGGGCAATTAGCCTGCTATTCGCATATGAACCTAAGGTCACTTTAGGTCTAAGGTTAGTGATGTCTGTTGAATTTCCTACTTTGTATAGATAGAAAATATGTGATTGCTTTCAAAGAAAGGGAATATGGAATTCCTACACTGACCGATTTATAAGGATTGAAATAATGTCATTGTATAATAGCAATAACCGACTCCGTGGTTGTGGTATATTGAAATTTAACCACGGTTGACTTTATTTAATCACTCTGGCTTCACCTCATGATTAAACCATGCCAACCATGGATAAATCTTCAATATACCACCACATCGTTGGTTATTGCTTAATTAATAGGTAAACAAACAGATAAACATACAGTTAAATAAAGAGGTAAGGGGAATGAATTAAATGATTTGAAAAGAGGGTAAGTTTCATTCATGGTACTTTGGAGAGTACAACGCACTTCTATTTGTTGTTTTCTTTACTTCTTAAAGTAAACAATTAAATGCTTGTTTACAGATACCTTGTAATGTGTGTACATAGTTGGTATCCTTACAGGACAAAAAACACAGTGGGGGATATTCAGAAAGGAAAAATAGTACAGTGTATAAACTAAACTATGCAGTAATAGGCTAATGGCCCTGGAGCCTTTACAAGCCTAGCCCATAGGATTACCCTGGCATCATGCCACCCGACCTTAGTTCCCAGTGCCTCTGTCGAGTAGAGCCACTGGAGTGATCGCTAGGGTGAATTTTCTATTTCCCATTCACTCATCAAGATTTCTCTTGAAGAGGGCCAGTGAGGTGCTCTGTTTGACATGTATGGGAAGTTTGTTCCATAGCATGGGTAGTCTCTGGGTTATGAACCTGTCCCTCCAGCACGTTCTGTTGATTGTGGTAATAAGGTAGAGGTCTCTGGACTGCATGGTGTGGAGGGATTGGGATTTCTTCAGCTGTAGCATTTCCAGCAGGGCTGGGTCAGACATGGCTTTTTAAGTCAAACAGAGATCGCCTCTAACTAGGCGATATGAGACAGAGAATAGTTGTAGTTTTTTGAGTCTGTCCATGTAGGACAAGTGTTTAAGGCTTAGGATCCTCTTTGTGAGGTACTTTTGTGGCCTCTCCAGTTGTTGCAGGTGTCTAGTGAGGTTCATAGGTAGGTACTAGGCTATTGGCCCTAGGGCCTATATAAGCCTAGCCAAAAAGGTACCCTGGCTCATGCCAAATGGGGCATTGTACTCGATGATTGGCCTAATGAGGGAAGAGTAGATGGAGACAATGACCTCTTTCTTCCTGGATGCAAAACCCTTAATAATGAGATGTGCCACTTAGAAGGAGTTTCTGAACACAGTGGCAATGTGGTGGTCAAAAGAGAGGTTGCTGTCAACCTGTGTTCCCAGATCTCTTATAATGCCTTCTGTGTTGAGTGGACTACCATAGATATGGTAATTCATGGGAACTGGGTTTTTTCCAAAGGGGATGATGACACATTTTTTGGCATTGAGCTTAAGGCCATGCTTCTGACACCAGTCGTTGGTCTCAGTGAGGCCTTTCTGTAGGATGTCAACATCACTTAGGGAGTTAATAATAGCTCCTAACTTGCAATTGTCTGTGAACTTTGTCAGCCAGAGTTCCTTTGTGTTGGCCTGGATTTCAGAAAAGTAGATACCAAACAGGAGAGGACCCAGGACCAAACCCTGTGGGACTCCACTCCAGTCCTTTTCAACTCCAGTTATTTCCTCCTCTTCTTGAGGTGCTAGAGCCCTAAGCAATTCCTAGAACTTTTCTAATTTCTCTCCAGTCATCTTCTAGGTCTTCAGCCTGGTCCCGGTTGACCTTGGAAGCCTTCTATGACTACTGCTTGCAAGTGATTGTGGCAACCAGTGTTTTTTACTGTGAGCTTATTGTTTCACTGGGGGTGCATTTACAGTCACTGATTGTACCCCATTGTCCTTTCTTTACTTAGTACAAGGAAGTCCTATACTATCAAGCCAATTGCCAGACAGAAGTCTAGAGTGATCTCTCCATCTGTATTCCTACTGCCCCACCCATATGGACCCAGGCAGTTCTCATATCCTAGTCTGTCTACCCAGATAGGTGCATTCAGGTCAGCCATTATCAACACCTATTCCTGCTGTTCTCCTTTATAAAGCATGTTTTAAAATTTTTTTTTTCCCCCCCAAAGGAATTTTTTGTTTTTTTTGGGGGGTTTCCCCCTTTGAGTTTAAAGGAGGGTTTTTGGGCCCCGGGGTTGGGGCCCAAATGGGGCCCTTACAAATTTTTTTGGGGTTAGAAGGGGCAAGTTTTTGGCCTAAATTTGGGTTTTTAAATTTGCAACCCCCTTTGGGGGTTTTTTTTTGGTTTCCCGGGGGGGGGGAGGGGGGGGCCTTGTCCCGTTTTTCCCAAAACCCAACCTGGAGGTGGCGGTATCATGATGAATAACAGGATACACCCCTCCTTTTTGTAATTATTAGTCGGGTTTAATGTAAACTATTTATTTCTGTATATGAGAATGTGTGTAGGTATGTACGTATGTGTATGGAATTTAAATTTGTTATTCTGTTTGTATGAGATATAAAAGTGGCTGTGTGTTACTGTGTGAGAGTAGGTGTGTGTGTATATACCGATTTAAACTAACTGTGTGTGTATGTTGCTTTGTGAGAGAGTGGCTATATGTGTGTATGTGCTGCTAGGGCAGAGCAGAAGGTAGTGTCAATGCATAATTTAATCATATTATGTAGAGCAGAATTGGGTGTGTGGAATTCAGTAGTCGTTAGTTACTGTATGAAAGAAAATTGTGTGTGTGTGTGTGTGTGTGTGTGTGTGTGTGTGTGTGTGTGTGTGTGTGTATTGGCTGGCTCTAATCAGTCAGGACACCTTCCTAATCAGTCAGGACCCGGTTCATTTTCATTTGTAGCTTGCTTTGTTCATAGCATGAATATTGGTGAGAACTTAGTAAAGGAAAGTGACTAGAAAAGTTTGATGACTGGAATAAAACGTGCAACCTAAAATGATCAGCGAAGCTCCAAAAGAGTAGATCAGAAGGGTTTCTTAATTACGGATAGCAAAAGCCGATAATGTTTCAAATGAGCTGTTGTACAATACAGAGAAAGGCAGTGGAAGGACTCAAGTTTAATCCTGTAGATGGTGCTATAAGATTCGCTGGGTACACTAGGAGTGTCTTCATGAGGAAGTGTTTTCAAACTGTGAGTACTAAGTCTATATAGATATTTCAACTTTAGAGCTTTCTTCCACGTATTTTTGAGGTTTACATCAGGTGAAAAGTTAAACAAATGTGTTTTGGGAATATAAGAAAAACTAGCAAAAGAGGTTAAAAGTAGCTGTTGGTAAGAAATTAGAAATAGTGTATTAGAGTAGATGTGTTTTCTCTGTAGTTTTGTTTTTGGGCTGTTCATTATTCACTGTGTAACTTCTTGTAACCTTATGAAGCTTCTCAGTATGCAAATTCAACTGTCCCTGATTTTTTACTCTAATTTTGGCTCTTTTCCTCTTAATCCTTTTCCAAAAATGAGTGAGTTTTACCAGACTATATGCTACACACTTAAAATTGCAGATTTCATTTACTTGATAAATTAAGTCACATGTGAATTTGATCTGAAGATACCTCCAGATTAATTGTACTTTCTATTAAAAGATGCAGCATGCCCTGACTTCTTTCTGGAATTGTTCCTGGTAAGCTTTGTTGAAAGTTCTCCAGTATGGTGCAGATGTAAGGTTACAATTAAGTCTCCTGTGCTACTGTAACAGTGAGTGCATTTAGCTGTAAAGCAGAAGCTGATTGTAAAATGGATATTTAGAATTTCAATACCAAACCTTAACTGTAAATTGCTTTTGTTAAATACTTGAAACTTTAGACTGTCATAGTAGGGCTTGGTTTTTAGCACTATAGCAGCCAGTCAGTTGTATTTATATCGCCTGTAACAGTTTTTTCTATCGAAGCTGCTTCTTTACTAAAATAGATCATTTTCTATAGTGTTTATAATTTTCACTATGCTAAATAATTCTTTAGTGCTTACTCAGATTAATATAGTTATGCATACCATAATCTCTTAACCGCCATCATAACAGGACTGCTTTTGGTATTGCAATGTGGAGTTTAAATATGTAGTGTTTTTAATGTGATTTGTGACACTTAGCAGAAGATGTATCCGTGTCATTCTTGGCTTAGTCTGAAGCAACAGTATGTCAGTATGCAATAAGCGTGGTTAAGTGTGACATGAGCTGCAGAAGGCCGTGTTAAAAGTAATCTGATATAGTAAGTTGTAATATATGACGTGTCTGTATGTATCCTGGAGACTGTTTTATGTTGATCGGCTTCAGTTGAGTTGAGACTGTAGTCTTTTTTATATTTCTGTTTGC
Source organism: Protopterus annectens (assembly GCF_019279795.1). Taxonomy (NCBI): domain Eukaryota; kingdom Metazoa; phylum Chordata; order Ceratodontiformes; family Protopteridae; genus Protopterus; species Protopterus annectens. The sequence continues at coordinate 657,818,665 of NC_056736.1, forward strand.
CAGTTTATTTTTGTTTGAGAATAGGTAAGTCACTTAGTTCTTAGTTGCTCATAAACATGTGTCCATCAATAGGGCACGATTCTTTTTATCAAGCGCTGTCATCTGATAAAGAACCATTATATATGGTGAGCATGAGAAACCACTCCTGAAAAGTGGTCAGATACAGAACCAAATAGATGTCTTATTTTATGAAGGAAGAGTCACTCCATAAATACATATTATTGTCCTCTAAGAGTTTACTGTTGTGCCAGGAAGGGGAAGCTTGTCTGTTCATAATTTGTGTTTTTTCTGGCCGATGGGGAGTACTGAAGTGACTAAATATGCAGTACAAGCAAACTACCCACTATTTTTGGCCATTGTATCCACATTATTTTAGGCTCTGTCAGATATTTTTTGCACTAAGAGGGTTGAGAGGTATACATACCTCTCAACTGTCAGACCACCAGATCTATATATTTTTGGCTAATCCTCATTAAAGTTATGGTTTTCTAGCAAATCACTGAGGTTGAAATAAGTAAATGTAAACATTTGAGTTTCAGCCCTCATTTCCTTCCAGAGAATGAATGCCGAGACAAATGCTGTTATTCTAGCAACTTTCTATGTCTAAGAACAATATTTATAATCTGTCCCTGTTTGGGTGTGCTTTGACCCCACGATATTTACAAACAGTTCAGATTTCTTGTGCTAAGAGGTTGAAGCGATATGGAGCCATAATGGTATGTAATGTCCTAGTTGCTGGATTTATTTGTTGCATTTTAAGAGGGTATAGGGTTTGCATTCACTTAGTGTACCATCCTTTGTTTAAAGATGCCTAGTTACTATGAGCTTGTATGTTTCTACCATTTTTTCTTTAATGCAATGTGATAGCAGGTGATTAATTCTTTGAGGGCAGCAAGCACTAAATTTGTAGATGGAACAGTGAAATGTAGCACGTTCTTTGTCAGTGATGACATCTTCATTCGTTACAAATCTCTATTAAAATTATTCAGATGTTTACTTCTACAGAGATTGTGCTTATTGACTGATACTGTTTGAGGGGCCTTTTATGGTTAAAATTTCTGGAAATGGGCATGTTTGTCATTATTGGGTGCATACATTTTGTTTCATTACTTACTGGAAACATGTTCAAAGAAACTACACATTTAACACTTACTGTAAGAAGTGTAAATGTTTTCAGTGTGCAACTAGCTGTTTTTGTTTCTCAAATGGCACACTATTTTGTAAAATCTGAAAGCTTGAGTGTTAATAGCATAATTGCCTTTGGTGCAGAAGCCTGTGGATTCCCACTCCACACCATGTAGATGGAGTGCTGATATGCAGTGCCCATATTATTGTTGATTATTTGAAATTCTGCATTATAAGGGGATAGGGGTTCTACACTCCTGAGTAGCAGCCTTTTGTATGAGATACCTAGTGATTGTGAACTTGTTGATCACTTCCTATTGCAATATACCAACAACAAATTTTTATTGTAATATAGGCAATTAATTTTTCAAGGGCAGCAGGCACTGAATTTGTAGATAACATTGATATGTAAAGTTGTTTGCCAGTAGCAACCTCATCATTAGTTACAGATTTCATTAATGTGGAATTAAGAGGATTTTACTTCTGCAGAGATTGTGCAAGTGCAGTAATATTGGTGGATTGTAATGACAGAAGTCTTGAGTGGCCTTTTATTGTTGACATTTTTTGAAATGGGTAGTGTTTGGTTCATAAATTTTGTCTCGTTGCTTAAAAGAATGTTTATACTACAAATTTAAAACACATTCTAACAAGTGGTGCTGTATTATACAAGGAATATAATTCAATACAATCAGGAAAGTGAATTAAAGAATAAATACATGTATGCATGTCCCTAAACAAATGTGCAAGGATTTTGAAAACAGCCCAAAAGGTAAGTAATTCTCCAACCAGATGCATTTCTATGAATGTGAGTTTTCATGCTGTTTCAATGAATATGAGTGTTTGCCATTTCAATGAATGAGAGTTTCATGGGCGAACAAGTTTACTGCTCATGCTAAGTCTGTTTTCATTGTGAGACTGTATTGTTTGTTTAGCAAGTGGCTGTCTGTGTTTGTGCTATTTTGTTTCAATATCTGTAATTATTGTAGAAGCACATAATAGAACATATGCATGGTAACTGGTGAGATAACCAAATAATGGAACAGTGAAATGGCTGAGGAGGGGCGAGGGGTTGCTGGAGGGAGCTGCTCTGGGTGGTGGTCTAGTACCCTTCCTAGAACCCTATTTTGACCATGATCTGGCTCTTGTATTTAAAGTAGAAAATACATATGCAATGGTAGCTGCAGTATAACTACATAACAAGGTATCTTTTTCGTATGCATTTAAATAATTTAAGGAAATGACTGGAATGGCCTTATTGGGGAATGACCCAGTGGGCGTGGCTCATAGGGGTGTTTCATGAGTGTGGTGTGGGTGGTGCTCAAGGGGCACCCGAGCACTACTCGCCCTAGGTCGCCATTTCGGCTAAGGCCGGCCCTATTAAAAACATAAAAAGTATCGAGTCAAAATCCTTGAATGTACTTTTTGCTTTTGTGTTCCAGGACATCTTGAGATGCCAGTTTTTATAAAGCAACCCAGCTCATATAATAAGAGGTATTTGTTCTTGCAGGGAAAGTACATCAGTAAAATGAATGCGTTTCCTCTCATGCCAACCTCTCTTTATCAACTCTCCTGTTGAGCAGCTGATATTTGTGGTTTCCCAGATTTTCACTGAAATTATTTTTACACATCTGTTCCAAATGTTTTACAAGCCTATAAATAGGGCACTTACAACTGTAGACGTAGCTTTTATTATCATTATCTGCAGATATCAGTCTCCACGGAAAGTTCGTTTTCTTAAAGTTTGTTCATTAACTACAGTGTTGACTAAATATATAAAAACAGTTCTGTAATTCTCAGGTTGTGGTAGCAGAAGCCTGGGTTTGCCTGCTATTTTATGCTGCACTCATCCTTGGTTTTCTGTCAAGTGTTTTTGATTTTGGACATAGTAGATTAAACAATGGGTGCCAGCAGAGGTGAAAATGGTTCTATCCAACTTGATGAGGTGCTAAGTGCATTGGTTTTGACTTTCATTTCATTGAATGAGAGGTTTAAATGCTGAGCTCTTTTGTCTTATGCATTTCAATGTATGTATTCATTTGAACGGGTTAACCAGTGTAATCTATTCTTGCATTCATTACAAAGTTGTAAACTCAGATATTGTCTAGGTGCATCATGTGGAGAGAGAAGGCTTGGCTTAAATGTTTGGGGTGGTTATGCTGTTTTATTAAATAATGTGTGCTGTTTTCTATTGAATTACACTCAATTGTGATACTCACAGGCATAAGGGAAGGTTGGACAAGAGATAGTGCAGCTTTTTTTTTGTAATTAAATTTTAAGATTTATATTTATTTTTTTTTTTTTTTTTTTTTTTACATTTGTTGACCGTGGTAGTCCAACTGGTTATATGTTCATTTTCAGCTGAGGCCGGGTAAAACCTCCAACCAAAGACATGATAGCTTAATACATTTCATTACAGTCACACATGAAAGTACATAGAAGGTCACTGCTTCCTACTTAAGAATTTTACGTTTGATGGTTGGTGACAGTGGGATTATAACTTGACTGTCACAATTTGCTGTAGGTGACTTGAATTTTGGAGTAAGTTTTATAGGTAATAACTATATTCTGCTGTTTAAGTTGTTCTGTAGAGCTTGTGGAAGTCATCTGGAGAAACAGTCAGCTTTGTAAGAGATGGCTGCTTGAAGAGTTAATGGGACTTTAGACTACACACTTGGACGTTACAGGTAAATTACAGGTAAATTAACATTTTCATGTTTGGGAGATTCTGATTTAGATGGTGTGTTATTGATGGCATGCATCTCTTATAGGTTCATAGGAGGTTACTGGGCTAATGGCCCTAGAGCCCTTACAAGCCTAGCCATATTTATCCCAAGTTGCCCCAATTGTCAGCGGTTAGGTGAGTGAAGTTTGCAGAGGTAATGGTCTATGGTAGTTAATATTGACTTTCTTTGTCCAGTAGAGACATGGACACCACCCCAGAAGTGAATTTGTGGTCACCCATCCATTGATCTAGGTTGCGTTTGAAGAGGGTTAGGGAGGGGCTCTGCTTCACATGTATTGAAAGCTTATTCCAGAGAAGTGGCAGTCTTTGGGAGATGTATCTCTCCAGCATGACCTGTTCATGTCGGAGGCTAGTTTAAGATCCCTGAAGTGAGTGACCCTCCTGCAGTTTGATTTATGAATGTGTAGCATTTCCATCAGGGCTGGGTCAGAGACTACCTTGTAACCCAGGCACAGGTCACCCCTTAGCAACCTGTAGGAGATAGAATACAGTGACAGGGCTTTCACTCTTCTGCATAAGACTTGTTTCATGTTGCCTTTAATTTCTTGGCGAGAAACCTTTGTGGTCTCTCCAATTGTTGCAGGTATCTGGTGAGGTATATGCAAAAGGGAGCATCGTACGCAATTATTGATCTGATGAGGGCCGAGTATAATGGAATTATAACATCCTTAGATCTAGATACAATGCCTTTACTTATAAGAGAAGGATTTCCTTACTACTGTGGATAAATGGTGGTGGCGAGAAACCTTTGTGGTCTCTCCAATTGTTGCAGGTATCTGGTGAGGTATATGCAAAAGGGAGCATCGTACGAGAAACCTTTGTGGTCTCTCCAATTGTTGCAGGTATCTGGTGAGGTATATGCAAAAGGGAGCATCGTACGCAATTATTGATCTGATGAGGGCCGAGTATAATGGAATTATAACATCCTTAGATCTAGATACAATGCCTTTACTTATAAGAGAAGGATTTCCTTACTACTGTGGATAAATGGTGGTCAAAGTTAAGATTACTATCAGCCTCAGTACACAGATCATATACCACTGGGATCTACACTTGATGTCTGTAATGTAATTAGCAGGGATTTATGAGAAATAAATTCCAAACAGTAAGGGGTCAAACACAAAAACCTGTGGTATGCCACTGATGACTGGTCTTTTGCTGGAGGTAAAGTCACCCACTTTGACAGTATTTGTCCTGTCAGTGAGCCAGTTGACTACCCATCTGGTAATGTAGCGGTTAATTCCCAAATGGCAGAGTTTTTCAATAATACCCGAGTGAGGGATTGCGTCAAATGTCTTGGCTAGGTCAAGCTAGGTGGTATGCACTGTCTTTCCCTTGTCCAGGGCTTTGATGACTTTATCAAAGAAGGCAACCATGTTTAAAAGACATGATCTACCCTTAATGAATCTGAACTGGATTAAGTCCAGAGTTTGTAGATTAGCTCTGTCCTTGTTAATAAGGTCCATAATGATTTTTTCCATGGTCTTGTAGATGAGGCTACTCAAGCTTATGGGCCTGTAATTCCCAGGATTGGTTTATGGTCCCCTTTTGTGCAGAGGAATTACTGTTGCTGTTCTCCATTCCACTGGAACGTAGCCAGTTCACATGCTGTGGTTAAACAGGGATCCCAGTCAGTCTGCTGCGTCATGTTTTAAGTTGTTTAAAAGGCAACCTGGGATTTTGTCTGGTCCCACTGATGCTGTGTTTTTGGCCTTGAAGAGCGCCAAGACGACCTGCTATCTTGAGATAATGGGTTGAGGAACGGTGTCAGGTATACTTTGGGGGTGACTGGAGAGGACAGGAGGTGAAATTTGCTTCAAATTTGTAAGCTAGGTTGAGTATGGGTGATGTTATCCAGTTAAGCGCATAGCTAGGTGTTCTCTTTTAGATTCTGGACATAGTTAAATGATGCCTTGTGATTTTCCTTGGCCTGGGAGGCTATTTTTGCTTTGTAATTCGCTTTGGAGGACTTGACAAGATCTCTAATTTGTTTGTTTAAGCTGGAGAGGGATTTCTTCCTCTGCTGAGCCAGTTCCTTCTTGTCCTTGGACATTCGTTTCTTTCTCTTGTTGTATATAGTGATCCAATTCTAATTCCGTGATCCAATTCTAATTCCTCCTTCTGGAAAATTCAAAGTGGCTTGAACACTGTATTTTAAACCAGTTTAATGAAAAATATCTTTCTGGGTATTTATACCATAAATGCACTCTTGCTATTGTTATAGGAGTATATGTACATGACAGCTGGAATGTGCATAATTCCCTGAGCAGTACTAATGGTTTCTGTAGGTTGTGCCAATACAAAAAGATTAATAGCCATTGACTTAGTTTAGTATAGCTTCATGACATTCCCCCAGTCTCAGGTCATTCACACCCACATGTACAATGACAGAGTCATATTTGTACCTGTTGTTGAGGGACCTGAGTGCGTGCGTTATGTGACAGATCCTGGCACCTGTGTGGCAATATGAAGTCAAGGAAATGTTGTTATTACATATCTAGATAAAGTTAGGAAGCGAGTCAAAAGGGGGACTAAGGAGGTGTAAGGTTATGAATAGGAACTTGTGCATATTTAGAAATATTGTTATCCTGAGACTGAGCAAAAAGACACATTTTGGCTAGGAACTACTTCAGAATGGTTTTAAAGGACTGGAGGGAGGATATTGATCTGATGGATATAGGTAAGGAGTCCAGGGCCTTAGAAACATAGTATAAATATAGGTCATGCCCTGCAGATTTGATAGGGATGTGAACAGAAAGGTTTTTCCTCACTGAGTACGGTTGTATAGAATGGTATTTATTTAGTGTTAGACAAGCAGATGGTTGCTGGATAATGTTGTAGGTGGGAAGAAGCTCTGTATATGTTAGTTGATGTGCTAGTTCTAACCGATTTAGGCTTTCAGTACTGTACAGTAATGGGTTTTGAAAGGGGCATTTGCTGCAAATTTAGCCACTTGGTTATAGCATTGTTCAAAGTTTGATTTTGGTGCGGCATTATGTTAAAGAAGTACCTCGCACTTAGTTCTGTGCAGGTATGGGTGTGTTGGCAGTGACTGACAGGGAAAATGGGGGTGGAAATGTGGAATGACTGGCAGGCATGTTAATTCGCATGTCACGTCATGTTTTTTTTTTTTTTAGTGGAAACTGCTTAATATTCACGCAAGAAACGAGCTCCAACCCCATCAAGCAGCCGTTAGTGATTAACAGGAAGTAATTGTTACTATCGCTCCTTGTTTTTGCAGGAAGGGCAAGCCCCCTCCACACCCTTGTGGGGGCGCTATACCCCCCACACCCCCCACTTCTTTACACAGGTGGATGCCTGAAAGACAGGTGACAAGTTATGCTCTGAACAAGTGCTGTGCAACGGTGCTGTTACCATTTCTTAAGACATATTCAGCTGGTAAAATGTAACACTCTGTATACTCTAACACTCAATACAGTTTAGAGAAACTGTTTTGTGGTGTAACCTGTGTCTGATTGCATGAATGAAAAGTGACATCGGTGTCAAAGTAAAAAAAAAAAAAAAAAAAAAACATAGAAACAAAAACCCACTCTTGTGCTCTCGTCGTGCCCACATAACCCATTCATCAATATTCATGTCCGCACTTCGGTCCAGGAATGAGTACTCAGCCGATTTCAGGAATTGTCGGCCTGGAGGCGTGTTTAGGGTGGGATTTGCGACTGCACATTCTGCGAGGCACTTCTCTAATATTTTACCTTTGGTGCTGCCTGGAAGTTGGTAAGAATGGGTGCTCAATAAACTAGTGAGGGCAGGTGCTAAGTTAGAGTGAGTGTAGCTTTAGTTGTGTTGGTGAGAATGTTTCTGGATCTCTACAGCATTCCATGTTTTTGGTGAGTTTTCCTATGCATTTTTGTATGCACATTTCAAATGTAAGATTATAGGTTCATAGATAAGGTAAGTACTAGGATAGCTGCTCTTGCTGGCCACTTTGTCTAGCTAATTTCCCTTTTTGTGTTCCCAGTAGGTTATAGATTGGCCTTACCTGTCCCAAGGTTGATAATTAAATATTACCCCAATGAGAATAACTGGGATCATACCATAGATAATTAGAGTGGACCCATGCATGGGATAAAGCATTTAGGAGCTGCAGCTGCCCATTTGTAGTGCATGGGGAAGTTCTGGGGTAAATTGTCTGTTCCCATCCATATACCTCTGTTGCACTTGAAAATGGACAAGGAGGAACTTTGTTTTATGTGGATGGGGAGACTGTTCCACATCAGTGGTATACTCTGTGAAATATACCTGTCCCTCCAAACTGTTCTATTAATGTTGCAGAAGAGGTTTAAATGCTTAGGCAAATCATTTACAATGACATCTGACTTACTGATGTGCAGTAGATCCATTAGTAATAGGTCAGAGGATGCCTTCTATGCCAGACACAGGTCACATCTTTGGAGTCTGTAGGATACTGATTGTACTGATAGAGGTTTCAGTCAGTCCATGTAGGATCTGTTGTTTAGGCCCTGTATCCTTTCAGTAAGGTATATTTCTGTGAGCTCCAGTTGTTGCATGTGTCTGAACACATACATGCCAAAGGGGACATTATGTGCAACGACTGGCCCAGTCAAGGCTGAGTAAAAGGGGTCAAAGACATCCATAGATCTAGACACAATCCCTTTGTTTATAGTCTGTACAGTATAGAAGGACTTACTTCCAACAATAGACACTTGGTCAACATTTTAAGTCACTGCCCACAAGTTCCCAAATCTGGAACAACTGGGACAAGACTTAGGAGCGTATTGTCAGTGTGGTAGTTCCCAGGGGTACATGACTTCGCAAAAGATACAGTAATGGCTTTTTGGTTATTTAGTTTTAAATCATGATTTTGACACCAGTTTATTTGAGACAAGCCTCCCTGTAGGATGGCCAAGTCATTTGATGAATCAGTGACTGCTCCTAGCTTGCAGTCCTCTGCAAACTTAGTTGTCATCATCCACTTTTATTATTATTATTATTATTATTATTATTATTGTGATTTATTATTATTGTTATTATTCAGTATTACTTATAATCATTCACTATCCTCCCTCATTATTTGCTATTCATTATTTGCTATTAGAGGTGATTTATGATGGGGTATTATTAAGTGAGAGGATTTTAAATGTTTTTCATGAGAGAGCTCTGGGGAAAACAGTAGTATTGGGGGGGAGTGAGCATGGGTTGTGAGTTACAAAGCCATGTTTGAGTGTCTGTTACAGCTTCCCCGAGTACTTTTTTGGAGGTATGCCAAGTTATCTGATACACGTATGAGTGTCAAGTCATCAGTGTATTGTAGTAGGGAAGCACGTTGTGTGGATCAGTGGGGGGTGCTTGTGTGTTCAAGAGAAGGAGGCCAAGGATAGAGCCTTGTGGTACACTAGTGGTGACTGGGAGGTATGGAGAGAGGGTGGAGTGCCATTTTACTAACTGATACCTATTGGACAATAGCTCTTGAACCATAGATGGGTGCTCTGCCATAAAGCTAATGTGGACATTTCAAGCAGAAGTTTGCTGTGGCAAATTGTGTTGAAGGCTTTAGACCAGTATAGAAATAAGGGGGGTACTAGTTTGTCGTTATCTCTTTATTAGCAGTACCTATGAGGGTTAGAGGCGCAGTGTTCGTTATATGGGGGGTATGGAAGCCATGTTTTGTCATTTTATTAGAAATTGTGGGTTTAGCACGATGGTAATTTTTTTTCACCTTGTAAACAGAGTACACAGTTTGATTCTGACTTCAGGGCAATTAGCCTGCTATTCGCATATGAACCTAAGGTCACTTTAGGTCTAAGGTTAGTGATGTCTGTTGAATTTTCTACTTTGTATAGATAGAAAATATGTGATTGCTTTCAAAGAAAGGGAATATGGAATTCCTACACTGACCGATTTTATAAGGATTGAAATAATGTCATTGTATAATAGCAATAACCGACTCTATGGTTGTGGTATATTGAAATTACCCACGGTTGGCTTTATTTAATCACTCGGGCTACTCCTCGTGATTAAACCATGCCAACCATGGATAAATCTTCAATATACCACCATGTCATTGGTTATTGCTTAATTAATAGGTAAACAAACAGATAAACATACAGTTGAATAAAGAGGTAAGGGGAATGAATTAAATGATTTGAAAAGTGGGTAAGTTTCATTCATGGTTCTTTGGAGAGTACAACGCACATCTATTTGTTGTTTTCTTTACTTCTTAAAGTAAACAATTAAATGCTTGTTTACAGATACCTTGTAATGTGTGTACATAGTTGGTATGCGTACAGGACAAAAAACACAGTGGGGGATATTCGGAAAGGAAAAATAGTACAGTGTATAAACTAAACTATGCAGTAATAGGCTAATGGCCCTGGAGCCTTTACAAGCCTAGCCCATAGGATTACCCTGGCATCATGCCACCCGACCTTAGTTCCCAGTGCCTCTGTCGAGTAGTGCCACTGGAGTGATCGCTAGGGTGAATTTTCTGTTTCCCATTCACTCATCAAGATCCCTCTTGAAGAGGGCCAGTGAGGTGCTCTGTTTGACATGTGTGGGAAGTTTGTTCCATAGCATGAGTAGTCTCTGGGTTATAAACCTGTCCCTCCAGCACGTTCTGTTGATTGTGGTAATAAGGTAGAGGTCTCTGGACCACATGGTGTGGAGGGATTGGGATTTTTTCAGCTGTAGCATTTCCAGCAGGGCTGGGTAAGACATGGCTTCAAACAGAGATCACCTCCAACTAGGTGATATGAGACGGAGAATAGTTGTAGTTTTTTGAGTCTGTCCATGTAGGACAAGTGTTTAAGGCTTAGGATCCTCTTTGTGAGGTACTTTTGAGGCCTCTCCAGTTGTTGCAGGTGTCTAGTGAGGTTCATAGGTAGGTACTAGGCTATTGGCCGTAGGGCCTATATAAGCCTAGCCAAAAAGGTACCCTGGCTCATGCCAAATGGGGCATTGTACTCGATTGGCCTAATGAGGGAAGAGTAGATGGAGACAATGACCTCTTTCTTCCTGGATGCAAAACCCTTAATAATGAGATGTGCCACTTAGGAGTTTCTGAACCCAGTGGCAATGTGGTGGTCAAAAGAGAGGTCGCTGTCAACCTGTGTTCCCAGATCTCTTATAACGCCTTCTGTGTTGAGTGGACTACCATCGATATGGTAATTCATGGGAAATGTTTTTTTTTTTTTCCAAAGGGATGATGACACATTTTTTGGCATTGAGCTTAAGGCCATGCTTCTGACACCAGTCGTTGGTCTCAGTGAGGCCTTTCTGTAGGATGTCAACATCACTTAGTGAGTTAATAATAGCTCCTACCTTGCAATTGTCTGTGAACTTTGTCAGCCAGAGTTCCTTCGTGTTGGCCTGGATTTCAGAACAGTAGATACCAAACAGAAGAGGACCCAGGACCGAACCCTGTGGGACTCCACTCCAGTCCTTTTCAACTCCAGTTATTTCCTCCTCTTCTTGAGGTGCTAGAGCCCTAAGCAATTCCTAGAACTTTTCTAATTTCTCTCCAGTCATCTTCAAGGTCTTCAGCCTGGTCCCTGTTGACCTTGGAAGCCTTCTCTGACTACTGCTTGCAAGTGATTGTGGCAACCAGTGTTTTTTACTGTGAGCTTATTGTTTCACTGGGGATGCATGCAGTCACTGATTGTACCCCATTGTCCTTTCCTTGGAAGGAAGTCCTATACTATCAAGCCATTTGCCCGACAAAAGTCTAGAGTGGCCTCTCCATCTGTATTCCTACTGCCCCACCCATGTGGACCCAGGCAGTTCTCATATCCTATTCTGTCTATCCTGATAGGTGCATTCAGGTCAGCCATTATCAACACATATTCCTACTGTTCTGCTTTATAAAGCATGTCATTGCAAAGAATGTGTTTCCTCTCATGCCACCCTCTTTCACAGCTTTCCTCTTAGGCAGCTGTTATTTGTTGTTCTCCTAAATTTTTTTTTCACATCTGTTCCAAGTGTGCTACAAGCCTATAAACAGGACTCTTAAAGGGGCACTATGCCGTTCTTTTTAGCTTGAGCAGTTTGTTTACATTTTAGCACTGTTTAAGTCACATGATCACCCAGAGGCAAGGTTTTCAAACTGCCTTCTTACCATACTGCAGGTCAGATTACACAAACTCTCAGCAGGGCTGGCTTTCTTAGAGGAAGTGTGAAAAGGTTACATTTCAAGTATGTCCTTTTCTGTTTACCTTCCCCCATCTATGGCAATTAGGTTAGCTGAAATCACTGCTTTTCACTCAGCTAGATAACCTGTCTTGTCACACTCAGAAATGTTGCCTGTTTAGCACTGAATTGCTATGTACTTGTTTTGATAAACTAGGTCTAATAATTATTCAGGCCTAGGCAGTAGTATTTCTGTTTCCTGTTTGTTACTACAAATCTTTTTTCATGCACAGGCAGTTATTTGACTTGTGGCTTGCT